>NW_020228253.1:541522-571165 GCF_003070985.1 Temnothorax curvispinosus
ATGTTTCGCGTAAATATGCAACAAAGCGATTACATTATACGATATTGTAAATATTGCAGATATCGCAACTTACAAATGTACAATATCAACTTATCGTGTTAGTATATAAATCGGGTTTGTCACATGCAAAATAAATGGACAATAAAATGTGGAATAATTTTTCATTGTATATTATTTATTCTTTTTATTAAAGTAATACGTATAATATATAAAATCAAATATTCTGAATCTCATTGTCACTGTCTGAATCCTCAGAGGAGGAGTTTAAATTGATATCTGAATAATTTAATTCTAAGCCGTCCATGGAATGACCGATTTCATCGTCATTTTTTTTATTCGGATTCTCCACGACAATGTCGTCGGTACTTATTGGCATTTGATCGCCTTCAAACCATTTGAAGGAGCATGTGTTCTCCTCTAATTTCCAACTATAGTCTTCCATCATGAGATGATTTATCTGTTGTTTGTGCGCGTTTCGCCAAATGATTGCGATATAGATGGATCTCAGAATGTGTTGTTTTAATTCTGCTTTGCTAGGAGGTATAAGCACTGACCCATCAAAGTTTTTTTTCGTCATTTTGAAAATGTTCTCTTTATCACTTAATTTGTAAGTTTTACAAAAATTTTTTTCAATTTTCTCAAGTTTCTATATAACAAGTTAAAATCATAAAATTTTGGATTTATATTATTATCTCAAAATTTATTTGGCATGAGGGTGTCGACAAAGTTACAATTTTAGTCGTTTGATTTTTTATTTTATCGAAGTAGTTTCATGAAAAGAGGGTTTTTAACTATCCAGTAAATTTTTTTTCTTATTGAAAAATTATACATACTCCTCTGCTATGCAGCTGAAATTGATATTTTCATTTAAAAGAAGAATCAACCAGATTACGAATATGTATATATGAATATAAATTTATATTAATCATAACGAGTTTAATTACTATATTTTGTATTGCTCATCTATTTTGCATATTCATAAGTGACAAACCCGATTTATATACTAACATTAGAGAAAAATTACCGTGTACGCACTGCAGCAAAAAAGCGTCGTGGGTCGTGGGCAATTTTTTTAGTTTCAGAGCAGTGTAAGAACTCGTTTGATCCGCGTTCAAGCCATAAGAATTTTTTTTCGTATTATTTATAGTTCAAACTTACCTCTCATATAAATTTCAAAATGAATAATATTTGACATTACCCTCGTGATATATTACATTGTTTACAACCTGTAGGAACAATTTTGTCCCGCTTGCCAGGTGTAAAAAACGTTTTTTTTATAAATTATTTATTAAAAACTAACTAGCAAATAAGTTTCAAGGTAAATAAAATTTGACACACCCTCTGCTTTATTTTTCCACTCCCCTGCAGGGGTTGTCTCTCCAGATGTAAGAAATGACTTTTCAATATTAGAAGGATGTATACTCTATCGAGGGTTTCCCGATGAATAAGATTTGACACAAATTTTGTGTCACGGGCTCCCGGTCTATAGGGATTCGGGCAGGTAGAGGTATATGTCGATGGTAGATACGTTCATTTTCCGACACTGCCGATAAAACATTATTTTGGTGTGCGTCCGCGCTACATCTGCAACATAGCACTACACTACATTTGCAGATGTAGCACGGACACGCACCAAAATGTTTTATCGGCAGTGTCGGAAAATGAACGTTGCTATGTAGTACCTACCAATTTCGAAAATGGATGTACTGGCGGTTAGCGTACAGGGCCTTAACGAAAAAGGCCGGGATGGCCTCTCTCAGGCTTCTCTCTGGTTTCGAGAAAGCATCTGCTTTATTGAAGGCGCTTGCCATATATCGACTGTTGATACCTTTCAACTAGAAGGATAATATACAAAAGGGTTCTTTCAGAATGTATAATAATCTGCTTCATCTTTGGAAGGTACACGTAACAAAAAGACAGATCAAAAGATGAAAAGTTAAAGTTCCAGATTACTCGTGTATAATAACAAAGAATGAATAATAGGAAGAATAATAGAAAGAATGTAAAATATGTTATTCATTCTCTGTGCGAGCGATTTTTAGATCAACAACTTAAACTTTATCTTAATTTTGTACAATATAGTACAATTATTAAAGTATCCTTTATAGTGCCAAAATGTTTTTTTAATTCCTTTTAAAATACGATCTTGCATATTAATCTCAAAGAAGATTTATTTCCAAAATCTGTAATTACCTTAATTAAAATATCGGAAAATCTAAAAGAAGTGATATATAAAACGCTCGGAAAATTTCTTGGTATCGAAAAGCTGACTAATTAACTACATAATTATAATTAGTTAATTAAGTGTAATTGTGAATTGTGGTTCTATTCACCGCGGAAACAATTCATACAATTACGTAATATTTTATAATTTTATAAAACAGAATTAATGATACGTTTTTATTCAGCGCATGCCTACGTTGCAAAATTCAAATTAATTTGTAGCGATATTATCAGACAAAATAGGTAACTTGATATGATATCTGCTCGTTAATATGCAGAAACCTTTGTATTTTAATGAATGCAGTCCACGCTCGGAGAAAATAATATATCCAAAATAAAATTGGTTATTATCCATTTTCAGTTAAATGTAGTGTAAGAAAATTTAACATGCCACTGATATTTCATAAATCTTTCCGAATTTATTTAAGAAGGTTATCACAATTAAAAAATATTTATAAAAAATTAAGGTTTGCGTTTATTAAACCTTCTCGTTTCTTTCGCCAATATAGATTAATACAAATTATTTTTCGCACTTTTATATTATTTAATGAAGATAGAATAATAATTTAAGAGATAATTTTTGGATTTTTATCTGCATCAAATCTTTTTTTCAATCTAAGTTATGGAATTTTAGTTAAACTTTCGCATTCTAAGGTAAACTTTCTCTATCCTTTTTCTTCCACAAAAAAGGGATTGTAAAATAATATCTTAAAGATTGTGAAGGATTGCGGAAAAAAACCTTCTTGCTCGAGAGAAATTTTCATATTTGAAAAGGATTCGAGTGAAAGGGCGCCGATGATGCGCAGATAAATGTCCCTGCGCTTATCCACGAACAGCTGTTATATCAATCTGGTTAGCGCGGATCGCCTTAAACGTCGCTCGAGGCGTACTTTTACAAGGTACGCATTCGTTATCCATTAGGGTAAATATAGGCATGTGTGGTGGTCCCGTCCCCGTTCTGCATGCGAAACCAATATTCATGCGCACGAACTATTCAACATGTGTACCCGACCGTAATTGAATTATCATCGTGTGTCCCCATAAGAGATAGTCAGCTCGTCATAACGAGCGCGCTGCGCGTCACAAGTTGTCACGTTGCGCGGAGAATTAACACGCTGAGCGGATTAACGGCATTAAGCATTCTGACGTCTTATCAATTATGCCTACCGTATCTCTATATTGATCTTACACTCCTCACAATTAGCTTCTGTTTTACTCTTTACATCATATAAGAACACATTCTTTACATTATATAAAAATATTTTGAATTGTAAACATTTTAGAGTTCTGAAACATTGCGTATTTTATTTATTATTTATTTAGTTTTAAAAATGTTCTTGAATTTATGTAAACTAGAAACATCACTGTTTTATTGATATATTTTTTTATTTCTAAATTATTATGCTAATGTTTTTTTTTTTAATCATCAAATTCTATAGAGATATTGACTCTGAATTGTTGTTTTTTTTTATACTGTCTATGTAATTGATAACATTTTTTAAAAAATCAGTTAAAAACATTAAAAATTATTAATAAATACCAATATTGGTTATTAATAAAACTTTTTACAATATAATTTGAAGATTGTGTAGATTATTGAAAGTGTAACGGATAAATTAATTGTAAGGCAATTACTGTTATTGGAAGACCACAAGAGAATTAAATTTGAAGGATCCTTTCATTTTCGTCCTTGTTAGGACGTGCTGGATCCCTTGGGTGTCACTTGGGTGTTAATTGGTGGTCGGGGAAAGGGCTTTCATTAGGGGTTCCGCGACGGCTCGACGGTAGGAAACGCGGACGCGACGAAGCTTCGAACATCGGCCGTGAAGAAGAGTGCAAGGAACAGGAAGAGGGAGGTAAAGAGAAAAAGTGAGAGAAAGAAAGAGAAGCAGGGGCATTCCTGACTGGCAGCCTACCACCAATGTCTCGTTTACCATAATACAAGTCCCTCGGTGAGGGCAGCTCGTCGTTGTCCGCAAACAGTAGCGATACATCAGGGGAATGTAAAAAGTTACGGTCCTATCTTACTTGTCATGTTAATCATTATTTGTTTAATCAAGACAATTAGTAGGAATATAACCGAGTGACTCTTGAAGTGACGTGTCTCTCTTCTCGGATATAATCCTCTTATGCTTAATGCTAGGATTTTTACCAATTTATGTACTAAACAATCTTGAAAGATAATTTTATTTTTTATATTTAAAGTTACATTTTTCATTTTGTATTACCTTATAGCTAATTTAACATATTGTTTTACAATAGCTGCATTTTTTTTATTTTCTGTTATTTTCTCTTATTTTATTTCTTCAGGTAGATTGAGCTTTTGGATACTTTCCATTCTGATTCATAAAAATCAGATTTTATTCATCGGAAAGATGACAGACAGTAATGGTTCTAGGCTTAGTACTTGTCCACATTTCCTTGTCAACGATCGTTACTGGTTGATGTTCATATTATCACGGTAAAAGGCTATTGCATTATGCCTTAGGACCCGAAGCGAGGGTGATGATGGTGCAGGAAAGTCTTCAATCGGCTGTTTCGCTCGCGACCTTCGCCATAGACGAAGCAATTGTCGAGCGATCATTCATGAATGACCCGTACAACCTCAGGATCAACATGTCACCCGAAAAGATTAGTCCTCCGAGTAACGGCGTGAGATTAATTTTCTTGCTGCGTCATTGCAGGAGCCATTTGAACTTTGCCATTTAAATAATCACCATTTTACTTTGGTAAATGGTTGATTATCCCTAAAAACTTCTAAATCTTCAGAATTGAAAAACTCTGCAAATTATCCAATAAAAATTAAAGCATAAAAATATATATTCTACTTGTAGACATTAGAATTAAAATTCTTACAGTACATACGCTCTAAAATGTTTTTCTTTTAAATTGATTTCTGTATTTTTTATGCCCTGTATATTTCTTCGTACCGCCACTAATTAAAAGTGCATATTTTAATTGATAATGTATTCCAATTTTCTCTTTAATTGTATATTTATATATTTACTTCCTTTTAATCGGCAAAAAATATTCAAGTGTTTTGAATTGAATGAGTGGGTGACCAGATAAGTGAACGCGATAAACACTGTAGTTCTGGCTAAGGGGGGCACCGAAAAAGGAGCAGAAAGGACGAGGAGGCCCAGATGGCCATGTTTTCGGGTTGTGGGTCCCTTGACGGACCTCTGTCTCCCTCCCATCACGAAGGACGCGGCGTATCTCTCCCCCCTCTTTCTCTCCTCGTCCTCCTTCTACTTCTCTTTCGGTCTCTCCGCTGTCCCTTACCATTTCAACTCTCCTGTCTTCGTTTCACCCGGCCGTGTGCGATCCGCACACAGCACACTTCTTCTTCAGTGGCCGGTGGTACCACTCTCGGCTAGATCTCGCGCCAAGTACATCTCCTCTTGTTCTTTCACCCATCACCGACAAGGACAGCCGAGTAACCACCTCGACGCAAAGTGATCTTACTACGCCGGGGCCCCTTTGCGGCGGGGCCCCCTCCCCCCTCGTTGGAGAACCAACCCTACGTTTGCCGGGTCCTGATTTTAGGCTCGCGCGCGATTGGAAACGGATGAGGAGTACAATGTGATTGTGATACGCGATATGGAGGAATTTATTCAAGTGTCCTTCAGTGTACTTTATTGTGGATGCGTATGATGTTAAAACCGGTGAATTCAGACTGAAAGAGACTTTAGTAGCGTTGTGACAAAGAGGTGCATAAGAGCAACAGTTGGAAGCATTGGCCAACTTCTTACAATTGTTCCGAAGTAATGTTTTTAAACTTGTTCACATATATTTAAAAATTAAAAATGAAAAAGCGTAAGGATTATGCTATTAAAATAGGAGTTCTCTTCGCGACTGCTTTAAAGACGAATCATCTACGTAACAAAGTAAACCTGACAGAGTTATAATGTCGATCAAAGAAAGTAACCGGAAGATTGAAGAATTAGAATACTTAAAATGATAATTATATTATTAATTGTCAATCGTTATCTTTAGAAGGAAGAGTGCATATTCAAGTATAAACAAATTATGACAAAACAAACATTGGAATAGGTGCAAAATTGCAAAACCGTAAGTCACTGTAGAAACTGTCAAATTAGGTCGTAAAATTAATCATAGTAATTACTCAACATCTGACGGAGCAGGATATAAACAGTTCTTAATAAATACAATACAACACACTCGCATTAACATACGCGCCGAAAGAGAACGGAAAGCTAATTCGTTAGCATTTAATTAAGGTTAATTTCGATAAGAGAATTTGTCGGGTTAATAAATCTCTGTTAATTGGACACGTTCGCTCATTCACTCGATCTCTCTCCTTCACGCGAATTTAGTCACGCGAATCTTCGTGGCGCGAAATCGTGTCCTCCCCTTTAAGGACCATCCACACGGCAAGGTCGTCCCGCGACGTCCCGGCTTTCACGCACGCGGCTTCGCGACTATGTTTCTGTTTTGACACCCGTTTTGTATTTTCGTGATAAACGCGTTATTCATCAACGTCGCGCGGGAAAGACATCCAAGAATTTATACGCCCCCGGGGCGATCCTTAAGAAGGATTGATCGAAGGATCAGGTGTCAGCGATGCATCAGCATTATACTGTCATCGTACATTGCTTTATTTTATCCTTTAAACGGTAAATTAAGTTTCAATTTTTGGGGTCCTCCGATATCTTCAGCAGAAAGTACATAAATAAACATCTTTATTTTAACTTATCAAATTATCTAAAAATAAATGACATCTTTAACAACTGTCTACATCAATTTTAAAGTGTTTTTAATGTTTATTACAAAAATTGAATATTAATTTGCTCTTTTAATAAACACTTAAGAAATATATAATTAATAATATTTAAAATCCTTTTCCTCTTGTTATACTTTTATCTTATCGATGTATAAAACGGTATTGACAACGAGCATTACTTTTCATTTTTTGATAATTTTCTTTCGTGGAAACATAACGCACTCTTTGTAATATGATATTTCGCATGCATGTGTATTTTGTTGCTTTCAGAAACCATTTTAATTAAATGAACGAACGAACGAACGAGCAGATAGAATATTATAGCGATATAAATTAAGAATATTAAAAAAAATAGCATTTAAATAAAAATTTGTGATAAACACAGGAATATAAAAAAATCTATTAAATTTGATGTATTAAATTTTTGCACGTGTGATAATAAAAGTTTGTTTAAAATGCGCTTATAACTGAAATGCGCGCGCGTGCTGCACATAAGACGCGCTCTGTTTTTTCTTTCATTTAGCCGACACGCATTTGTCAACGTATGATCTTTGGCGTTGAATTAATGCGCGTTCTTTGAGGCCGCGCGCCATCTTCGATTCGCCACGCGCGGTTTTCTTCGCGCCCCGCTTCGCGCGAAGCGTGATGGATTAACCACTGGCAAATCAGGAACGAAAAAATCCTCTGACAGTTGGCGAACACGTCCGCGATAATCGATTCTGCAGGAAGCCCCGCGAGTGAATCTTCCTCTCCCGGAGGAGCGGAGTCAAGAATTGTGTCTAACCACGGGGAAAACGCGTTTACTGCGAAAGAAATCTGTAGAATTGAATCGATCCAGATCGCTAGGAGACGCGCGCGTTTTTGGTTTCTTTTTTTTGGAAGAGACTAACGTTGCGAAGTGAAGTGAATGATAAATAGTTTGTAGGTGATTGATTTGCCCAAACGGATTATTTGTTAAATCCGTACCGGCGAGTTGAGACTACGGGATTATCCAAGGATTCTGAAAATCGGTGTTAAATGAAGAAGAGAGAGTTTTCAAGAATAAACCTTTCGCTGCTAATACGAGTGAGTAAAGTCGACAGTAAATTAGTAAATTATTTAAACAAACTCCGTAGACTTCTCTCCGGAAAGTTTTAGACTGTTTTTTTTTTAGGAATAGTTATTTTTTTCAAACCTCTTTCAAATATCTAACGCTCTGAAATTTGAGATTCTACTTTTTGGAGTGCATTTAACTATATTTATAAACTGGAACTAAACTATGAACAAAAACAACGAAAAATAGGTCAAAGGGGGTGAAGTATAAAATATGCATTTCGTTTCGTATTTGCATGAGGCAACTATTTAATACGATCGCGGGGCTTTAATTCGAAAATTATACGTTTAATCGATGCGTCCGGTGAAGTATCAATATATAGCTATACTTTACTGTCGCCAAACGGGACCAATAAATATTCATTAGGTTACCACCACGCCCCCTCCTATGCCTTTCCACTGATCTTCCATTTGCATATCACAATCAACCTCATATCATTGTTGACTTTGAACGTCGAGATTGCGCTCGTCTGCAAACGCCGTGTGTCATTTCAGGGTCGGTACTATCACACCAATCAGTTTCCGTGTTTAACTGTACTCACTGTGACGCCAATTCTTTTCGCTAACTTCTTGATACGAAGTGAACATTTGGGAACAAATCTACGGCTACGTGAAAAAATATGGAATCGCCAAATATCAAACAATATAAACACGCCATCGAGTTAAAATTATTGTTTTCATTTTCATATAGTGTGGAAATCAAATTTATAAAACAGCAGATATTTGAATTTCATGTACCTGCGCTTTTTTTTATCACTGTAACCGTTTTAATTCGTACCGGATGAAATTTGAAGTGAGCATCTTGAAGTAATACGAAACTATATACCTGCGGGCGTTAAACACCCGCAGGGCGAGCGAAGGATCGGGACTTTAAAGGAGATAAGGACTCGAAACAGCCGCTAGAGAGGAGAGACAGAGTGCACAGCGTTCTTATTCAGAGTCCGGGATCCTCGATAAGAACGTGTATAATTCACCGATTGCAGTGTTATTATCCAAAAATTACTCTATAACGGTGAACAATACGGTTTTAAAAAAATGTATTCCAAATAAATATGCTACAATCATAGGAACACACTGTAAAATACGGAAATAAAATAAAAAACGGTTTCTCCCCAGATCTCAGCCATACAACCAATTTGCTTCGATAATGGGAGCAAGAAGTGCTCTGCCTGGAAATTCCGCAATTCATGCTATTTGCAACAAGTCATACATTGAAATAGACACATTTGCAATATGACAAACATGATTTTGCATCTAAAAGAACGAATTGCGACTCTGTGACATCTTAGAGAGAAGAAAAGAATTGTAATAATAAAATTTTTAAAAAGCAACGTAGAATATTCTACGAGCATTTCTTTTAAAATTTAGTATGTCAATGCCTGTATATATAGACAATTTTTAATCCAGCATACCTTTGAAAGCGTAAAATGCTCGTTCTAAGTAATAATCTTGAGTTTCATCTCAACTAAATCCTCTTAAAATCCGGTCATCCGATCTCTCTCTTACTCTCTCATGAAATAAAAAGCAAAATCATAAACTGGTGAGACAAGTGGCTCTCTGCTCAGTTTTTCCTCGTACTTTATAAAATACTTTATTTAAAAAATGCTATATTCTTTATACGTATTGAAGAATTATTGAATATTCAAAATAGTTCTAAAACCATACATTAAGTCAATACAGCATTTAAACACTTTGCGCATAATGCTCTTAATGTGTTTACATTGCGCGATTGTTCGAGTAATGCAACGAAATTACGACTACCGACAACGACGTTAGGAAATTAACAATAGAGCGTGCTTAAACTTTTTCAAGCGTTAATGGCTTTTAGCGAGACCGCCACGGAAAATATATCATGTATACGCGACTCCTTTTATTACCGCGGTGAGGTGGTAAGACGCTATTGTGTACACGCTCCAACTTTTTCTCGCCATTCTTCCATTGAACCAGCTAGAAAAAATGGCCACAGACCTGAAGTAATCACGACGCGGAAAAGCGGAAGTCTTCGTCGCCGGAATTCATAATGAATCCCCGAGATCATCTTCATAACGTTACTTTACTTTTACGCCAAAAAACGCTTTAAAAATATGCTCGCACTTTCGCAATTCGCATTTATTGTTCATTATTTATTATATACGTAGATTGAGACAAACTTTATTAAATATTTATACATCTGTAGGTCTGGGGTTGATACAGAAATTTATTTTGTAAATAATATTTTGAGAGACACTTGATAGTTCAATTACAAAACATTTTTAGATTAGATGTTAGATATTATTATAAAGTTAATTCTTGAGATTTTTTTTTCACCCTCGGCTATCTCATTTCTTCTCAATTTTTCATCCCCCTAATTGGTCCTAATGTACCGCACTGCGGCAAAATTCGTGATATCCACAATTTGAACAAGGAGGTGATCGCAAATCGTCTCTAGCATGATTACCGGGGTCCGATAAGAATGGCAATCGAGATGCAAATGCCAGGCTGCCGAAAACAGACAAATCACGGGCGATTCACCCCACAGGCCTCAGTGAAGAGCAGAGCGATAATTACTACAATTGCTACGGAGATAATTCCAGAGTCTCGTAATCGTCGACATTACATTGCATGTATCGTAAATGCAAATGCTGTTAAGAATCTAAGATAGGAGATTAGCCTGGTAAAAACTATGAGTACACGCTTGCACGCACGCGCTTACACTTCCCGTGGAAATGGTTGACGGTATTGTTGCATTTAATTCGTGTATTGTTAATTCTCTTTTCCTTACATTGCGAATATTACGAGAAAGTTATCTACTAGTAAAAGTTAATATAATTTTTTTTATTTTTATTTAGGGTAGATTAATGTGTGTAGCGTATATTTAATTACAAAATTAGGAATTTAACCGGAAAATTGGAAAAATATTATTTTTTTTTACATATTGAATTTTTGTATACAAAATTGATTATATAAAAAATACAAAAATGAAAATATTGGCCAGTATTATTATAACATCTGATATAAATAACGTAAATAATATAATATACTTGTAATATATATTAAATGTAAACAACTGTGAGCCGCAATAAATTCAACCGCAACAATTTTAAAGCAATAAAAATGTATGCGATAAAAAAATCAAAATCTCGTAGCGACAAAATTCTACAGCTCGGCAGATCGGCAGATGGATAAGTTAGGAAATGGAGAGATTCCGAGGCATAATGGACCGAAAGTCTTTTTTGATTTATATGCGTCGTGTAAGAAGTGGTACGCTTATTTCCATCAATTACACAAACAACCCTCCTCAGCATCTCGGTTTCCCCATTTTTATGGCTTTGCCAACGGACCCTCTTTTACCTTTCCTTTCTGCAATCGCGAGGATCGTAAAACACGGCACGCGGCTACCGTGTTTCGAGTGCTGATCCAATGGTAGATTAGCCTGTGAGAAAGACAAACTTTGAAATCTCAAAAAGATTCATAATTTGCAATTGTAAGTATAACATATTATAAAAACGCGAACAACTCTCATAATCAAGATTTATATTTCCGAAGATTTTAATTAAATTAAATTTAACTAAATATATAATTAAACTAAGTCTATACTAAACTCTTACCAAACTTATATATTCAAATGTAATTTATCATAATTATACTAATTAAACTTACCTATTCTATCAAAGCTACTGATTGCTATAGGGAATATAACAAATTCCCTTAGTTTATCTTTGAAGTTAAAACCGTTGGTACATTTAACGTTGTAAATAAACACATATTTCTTCCGTTCCGTCTTGCCTAAGAGCCAGAAAATATAGAGTACAGTTCAATCGGAGTTCAAACGAAACTTTGCCTATAATTGCAGAGCTGGCTAGGTTCGTGTATAGGGGAATGCGATCTAAGATGGTAGATTAACCGGTAAAGAAAGCCCGGGATGTACGCGCGGGCTCGCACGCGTGTAAATATGGGGCTGGTAAATAGGCACCGAGTCTTTCTTTCTCTCTCCGCCGGCTGGCGGCCGCTCGTTCGCTCTCGACTATCCTTGTAGGATACGCATATACGAACCTCGCAAGAGTCGGTACCCATTGCCTGCGCTAAACTGCACATATCGTTATCGTGCCGCGTCGTCGTTGCTGAAAGCCGTGCGGGTCTCGTTTCGTCGGTTCTTCTGAGCCCGATAAAAGGCAAGAAGGGGGATCATCTTAGCGATACTAAGAAATTATGAATCCTAATTTTTATCTTAATGCTCGATGTATCCATAGCGAAATACATATCGTTTTTTTATCCAAAGTGTTAACAGACTGTTTTACTAATTTATTAAGTTATAGGTATTAAATCTTTATTTACATAATTTTATTTTGCTTATCCTTATGAATCAACAGTTAAAAGTCTTATCTTTAAATCATTGTATTCTTTACGATTCACCTTTTAATCTTTGTCTTGCGTTTTTATTTATTCGCTGCTGCAGTTTATTACACGCGTATAGCAAAAGAATGTTTGTAACGAGCCAATAGTTGGCCTGAATCGAGAGAAAGAGTCGATTGGCGGCAGGAGAATAATTATTATCGGTTGCTCGGTAAATTTCGTGGCTACCCGCCGCGCGCCTTGTGCACCTCAACTGAATTTTTCGATATATCTCGATGGCGTGTTTTGTGCCTCTCGCAACCGTGACCTTCCGACCTCGTTCGCTTGGTGCACGATGTACTATATAATTAGAAAGTCAGAGTGGTGAGGTCCATCCCTCTCTAACCCTTCCGCTCTTTTTCTCTTCTTCTCTTCTTTAAACCTGAAGTTTCCTTGTCGAAAGAGAGAGAGAGAGAAAGAGAGAGAGAGAGAGAGAGAGAGAGAGACGTAGAAAAAAAGATTGAAAACATCAGCCTTTCTTGGCTTTCGAAACATCCAAGGTTTAAGAAATCTTCAATAATATATCAGTTAGTGAACGTTTTTTGCTAGCAATATCTTCAAGCAACATCTTAAGCGATAATTGTTACCAATTTTTTAATATATTTGGAAGTATTCTAACTCTTAACAAGTTACTCTCCTCTAATGTGATTGGTAAAGAAATGATATTTAAGCGGATTTTATGTACCATGTTTCGACATACTCGGGCAAGGATTTAGGGGTTTTAAAGGTGCTGGCGATCGCAGTAGCACCTGTTGCGGCGGAGCCAATTGTCAGTTTAAAAGAAAGCAAGATCCTCCATCTTGCGTGTCATCTTACAAACTGAGATTTCTTTGACGTAAATTCAATCCTTCAAGCTTCGCCCGACATTTATTGTTTTATAATATGAAGAAGGGTATGTGAATAAAAATGTATAAACTTATACATTTGTATATGTATATATCTCCAGGATAGAGTCTGAAAAGAGAAATCAATTCCTTTTAAAATATTAACAATAACAGTAACTATGCCGTATATATTATAATCAAAGCCGCAATGAAGAGGCAATAAAACGTTAGAGTTCCTATCAAAATGCAAAATACGGCAGTTTTGCGGTAACTGAATAAATAAAGTTCAAAAGAAATAAAAATGTACATCCTTATTGTCGTACAATAACAGTTTTCAACTCATTCAAATTCCACAAGGACTGCCAAGTTTATCTCTGAAATGAAGAGAGATTTATGCATGCATTAAATCGTTTGTAGCTAATGCAAATGCGCGACGCAAGTGGAAAGGACGTAACGTCGAAGAAAAAGGGGACGACTGATAGCAAAAGGTGACGACTGTCGGAAACAGCGCGAACCTTGAGATATTTCGGGGTATGATTTGGCTTATTTATTTCCGCGATTTCTCGAGATGTCACATGGACAAGCAAGACGAGAGACGGGGGGGGAGAGGTAGGATAAGACACATCTCTTGCACTTTCCGTGGGTAGACTCGACGTAGCTGGAATTTTAATTAAGCTTTTCTCCCTCTGCTGAATCTCAGTTCCGGCAGAACGTTGGATACCGCGGCTACGGAAGAAATCTACCGGGTGTCGTTGGTCCTTCTCCTTAAGCATAGAAAGCGCCTCTCAGAAGTTATTCCAAATTTCTAATCTTGGCCGAGAGTTTTCATTCATAAATTTACATGTTAATTCGAGAATTCTAGAAATATTTAACTTGACATAAAAAGTTTGGTCAAAAGCCATTCGATTAATAGCTCGTTGGAAGAAACGTAAAAGGTAATAGATTTTGATCAAGATTTTAAATATTTTTTTCTCTTTTTTCTTTAATTTTGCGACCGTAACTATATTTCTTTCATTATTATAATTTTCTATAACCGAATTTATGCGAAAAAGTTACGTGCTTAAAGATATTTAATAATATAAATCAGAATTAATAAAAAAAGGGACGTTTAAGACATCCTGTATATGCGAATGTGTTGATCCGGGGAGCTCACGAATCTGAGCAATCTCCAAATTTGCCAAGAGCACTCCAGATGTCGCGGCGGCCTATCATCAGAATCTCTCTCGCGATAACGGCGAACGGCCTGCGGTGCCGGTGCATTATGAACACCCACAACGTGAGAGCTAACCGCAGAGCTAACGGGGTGCAATACGAGCATCACGCGTGTATTATGGTGGAGCAAAAAGAATCATATATGCGTGAGGCGTGCTCGAAAGTGTCGGGCGTGCATCGCGAACACACACACGGCGCACACAGTCGCAACATCACATATACACATGTACAGAATGATAATGACGTGGCGATGTTACGTTGCTATTACTTAGCATCACCTCTCTCCGGTCCACACCAAAATACTGATCGTTCTGTATGCGGGATCATAGGTCACGCGAAGATGCTGGCTATGGTATCTCTGAGATTGGAGAAAACAGAATATTATTTCCAAACGTGAGAATATTTTTTAGAGATTGCTCTATTTCTTCGATCTTTTGTTAAAAATATGTTAAGCATGTAGTAATTAAAAAAGAAATATGATTGCAAAAGATATTTTAAATTATATATTTTATAAATAATATATATTTTATAATTACATATTTTATAAAACAAAGTTCTAGCTTTTTTAGTAAAGATAGTATACGTACGTATATAAATGACAATGAAAAATGAATAACGATATTAGCTATTATTTGTACAATTGATACGTTTAGGATTAAAAAGGCATAATCCTAGCAATACAGGCGCGCCAGGGGTATATGTAACTCTTTCCTCCTTTTATCTCCTTTCGAATATAAGTAGCGTTTGGGAGAAAGAAGGGAATGATAGACGAGCCGATACGTTCCCACGCGTTCTCGCAGACGCGAGCGAGGGAGTTTGAGGTCTGTTCCCCCTTCCCCCTGAACGCGTAGTGGGCGGTTGTGAAGCCTCGGGGGCTCAACTGGGCCCCTAATCACAGGCTCACTCGCACTCATACGTGGAACATACGCATCTCCCTTAAATACGCGCGCCGAGACTAAAAGCTGAGTTATGTGAACGCTCTTAAAAGTCTTAAATGTACGTTGTTGAACTTCTTTGCTCTCTTTCTCTCTCTTTTTTTCCTATCTTATCTTCACGCGTACTTACCTAATTTTTAGCAAAAGTCTTGCATATATTCGCAATTATCCTGCCAACTATGGCTCTTTCAAATTATAGTAAAACTTTCTATTCTGGAATTGTTGAGATTGAGTTACTTTTTTAATGTGGATTACCTCTTCTATTTATACTCTTATTAATGTATGATGGTGTGTTACATGCTCTGCTTTACTAGCTTCCCCTTTTAATCTAAGAACTCGAGGGCGCCTGGGGTAATTTTTACACCGCAATATTGAAAAAAGGAACAATGCAGTAATTTTAATGTGCTTATTCTTTCTGTTTGTTACATATTTTTTTTATTTTTTCTTACTTTTTTCAGAAAATGTTGAATGAATCCATATACATATTGTCTTCAAATAATAATAAATTATAGAACAACAATAAAAACTATACAATATAACATTTATAACAATAACTTTTAATTGGTGTGTAAAATTCACCTCAAATAACCGTTTATATAAAAACAAAATTAGGCGCTCGTTCCCGAATTAAAAAGGCTTCTTACGTTTCCGAATCATTAGCTTGTTTCTTTTAGATTTTTAAACTGTTAGGCCAATTATTATACATTGTGGGCGATCGTGGCGCAGAGTTGTGCGCTAATGAGCCCAAGCGAGCCGAAGATCCGAGTTCAAATGCGACTAAAATCATCGGTTTTTATTCCTTTCGGAAGGAAGTGGCGACCTATCGAGAGTATCTTGCCATGAACGCAATACGTTCTATATATAATAACCGTTCGGAGAACCGGCGGCGTTAAACTGTTGTGGGTTCCATGTATCTGATTCCAGATATATACAATAGAGGTGACGATGCTCGTAAGCGAGCAATATTACGAAAAGAAAGACGGAGAAACTAACACGAAACGTAAAGAGTGAATCACGATTCACTAAAGATCGACTGATAAGTGACTCTAACAGAGTGAAATTTTTCACACAAAAAATTGAATCACTCAAAGTGCACAGGCTCAATTTTCATTTGCATTTCACTTGTTTTGAATGATATTTTACTCTTCGACTTTTAGAGAGAATAACGGGAAAAAAAGGATTAGCTATTATATAGCAAATCTAATCGTAAAATATGGGATAACTATAACATTTCTTGCCGCGAGAGCTATAATTTTGCTATAATATCAAAATCTTTTGTTAAAGTTTTGCTGAACCTTTGCTACTTAGTAATAATTGCAAAAAGATCTTGCTACTATTGCAAAATTATAGCTCTTTCTGCAAGAAAGGTTATAGTTATCCCATATTTTACAACTAGATTTGCTATAGTAGCTAATCTTTTTTTTGTGTAACAAATGACTTTTAATTGAAATGTAAAAATCACCTTAAGTGACCGTTTATGCAAAAAAAATCAGGCGCCAGTTCCTGGGTTAAACATATAGTCACTTGTTGTTCATGGGCAATACGTAGTAGGGAATTGAGCAAAAAGAGAAGTTCAGTTTACAGAGACACAATTCAGAATACTGATTCAGAATAAAGGAAAATGCAGAATGCAACGAACGCAGTCTACTGTATTAATGCACCGACGTTGTTCTATAATCTGTATAACGAATTTTACTTCGCATTTAAATGAAGAATTATTTTTAATATAGTAATAAATAACATAAACAGAGTATACGAATATTCCGATGTAAAGATTTTATAGGCGAATGTATTCAAGTCAGACCTGTCAGCGACAAATAAGATTTATTGGCGATTAAGCGCGATTAATTACGGCTCGACGAGTGTGCATGTTGATCAATCATTACTACCGCTATCGGTAGCGAAGTTGTCGCGATTCTTTCGTCGTCAAATCGACCGCGTGTTATTATTGTTAATTAATTAATATCACTCACTTTACATTTTAATAATTACGCCAGCGGCATCTTACTTGTTTGCTGAAAATTATGAAAACGGTCTAACGAATATATTGCTCCTGTCGCAAAATTAATGTATTCTGCAATAGAATAATAAAATCGATGAAATAAATGTTAAAAAATAAAAATACATTACTTGTATTTGGCATACAATAAGATTGCTATATTTAGAAAAATTATTATCATATTTGGAATATAAAACAAAGTTTTAAAATATTATGTAAAGTAGAAAAAAAAATTAATAAAATAATAATTTTGATCGTGCTGTCTTAAAGAAATAAATTATTAAAAATTTCTTGATATATCTTATATTGAAATATTGCCTAAATATAAATAGAAAGCATTACTTTAAATTTCAATATAATACCATGCGTTAAATAAAAAAATGTTTTAAAAAAGACCATAATATTAAACGTCATTAGCGTTATTTTATTTTTTAACATGTTAATAATTGAATTAAAATTTATTTACAATTAAATTATAATAATTAATGTAATCAAAGAATACAATGTAAAAATAAAAAAATAAATGAAATTTTGACGATAAAATTTTTAAGACGAGTAGAGCATTATCAACAGAATGTAGACATTGATAGTCCAGACCATCGATGACGCTACGAAAATGCACGATAATCGCGACGACCGTAGTGGTTTGCGGTGTCGTTATTGTGTCATTGTTGGCCGGCACTCTAAAATGGAAATGGTCGTGCTATTAAATGGTGCCATCGTCTCCTATAATCCCTAGCAATCTACCATAAATTCTATAAGCGACACCATTTTAGTCGGTCCGTAAATACAAGACTTCTAGTTCAATTTCTCGTAACTTCCATTACGCAATTAATTTTTGAGCTACTTGCAGAGAGAACTTAAAGATATTTAAAATATTGAAACCACATACATTGTAAAAATATCAAAATTTTTAGACACATTTTTGTGTAAATGCAGTAAATATAAATAATTACATTTTAAAAATTGTCCATAATGTTTTAATTTGTTGTAAACTTTAAATTAAATAATAAATATTATATATTATCGTTTTATTGCTGGTACAATTTTGTATTACTTCATCGCTATTGTAAATATTATTATTATTATTAACGTCTTGATTAACGTTAATATGTAGCAATACTTTATTGTAAATAACATTAATTAAACAACTTATTTACACTGTCAATTTTAAAAATATGATATAACTATGTTTATTTTAAAAGTAATTTACACTCTTGACATTATTGTTGTACAATCACTAATTTAACTAGAAATATTTCTTTTTTATTTTCTGCAAACCAAAAACCCAACAAAAAAATTTTTTTGATTAAAATTGAAATAAAAATTTTCAGAAAGTAATACTTATATTTTAACTTACATAATTGCTGCTCTAATAAAAAAAAAACAATTATATAATAAAATAAACTGTCCACAACCTATTTGATTCAACAGAAAACTCTTAAAAAAACATTTTTTAGTTTTTGACATTCTTTTTATTGACATATTTTATAATAAGAACAAAATCTTTAAACAAATTTACTTCGAGTCTTTCTATTCTTTAATCTCAGTAATAGACCGTCATCATATCAACGATGTGTGACTTCCTGTCGTCACATTGGCGTTGGCGGAATAGATAACATAATGCCGATGATGGAATCTATGATTGGATAACAGAACTCTAAGAACTTCCCTGTTCAATATCTCCATTCGAGCGAACGGATATCTAACGCTACAAGGCACTTTGAGTCGGGAAAACAACAACTCGCTTCGAGTATCGGTACCTTCTTGACGAGAATATCGTAGCTATCACTATTCAAGATCGATCTTGAAGAGCAGTGAGATAGTTTGCCGGGGATGTCTTGCGTGACCAAATGCGAGCATGTCGAGGAAAGAGTCGCCAAGCTGCATGAGGAGGCGCAATCGACTGACTGATGTTCAAGCACGATCGATAATTATGATATTGATTGACGTGTAGATAAACGTATAAATGCATTTTAAACGAGCCAACATAAATCATTATATAAACGAATTTACCTTTAAAAGAAAAAGAGATACAAAATAAAATAGGAAAATGAAGGAGTACTTGTATACATAAGAAATTGTTATTTTTAGCAAAGAATTAAAAAGTGATTAATCTACTGAATCCTTCATGATTGATCGTTGTGAGGTGATAGATCATGTTAGTTCGCTTAAACAAGAATTAAATAAAAATGAAAGTGAAGAATTTTATGTGTGAAAAGAAAAAGAGTATTGTACAGAAAATAAAAGAAATAAAATCGTTGCAGTAAACAGAAAAATATAAATAATCTTTTGCTTCATGAGTTTTTGTTTAGTTTTATACAAAAATTAAATAAACATATATCTTCAAAGGGATTCAGATTTACAAATTAATCCACATACTTTATAAATAATTAAAAAATCTATTTCAAAAGTTTAAATCGCACATTAAAAACATGATTTTGCATTAATTAAATCAAATAGGGCAAAGAATATACTTCAAGGATAAATTGTGCATTACCTATTATCGCATCTTGAAATATCTTCGAAAATTTCTCGTGCGAAAAAAGCAGTGGCCAGTTAAGTCCAACCATGCCTGAAGTGTAATGAAAAATGAATCCTCGTGATAATCGCGGGGACAGGAAAATCCCGAGGGAACATTGAGAGGGTTTCTTATCGGGGGCTAATATGTGCCTGGGACGAGTCGGGAGTCAGAGCAGAGGGACTTACGGTGGCAAGTGCGGCGAGGAAGGCTCCGTCAGGATTCAGGGTCTGTCCGACCAACCTGGTAGTGATTTCCCCGCGGAAGTGGGTATGCTGCTGCCTGACGAGACCTACGAGGCGAGATCCTCCAGCGCCCTGATCGCCGACGTGGACGAAATCGAGGCCGCCAAGGCGCTGGCGGCGCTCCGCAGGTGCGATGAGTTCCTGAAGAGGCACGGCATCCGGCCCGAGTTCTTCTGCCGGCATCGAGAGCGTCTGGCTCTCCAAGCGTGGCTGCTGGAGAGATCCAAACTTTATTCGGGTAAGTGTTTAAGAAGATATATCTTCATGTAGGAGTTAAGCCCCTTTTATCGTAGGAATTAAATGAGAGTTGGTTTCTCAATAAATGCTATGTTATATAATTTTTTTACGTTGTATCCTGACATATTTAAATTAGCTAACTGCGTATTAATTTATCCCGAAACTTTTATTAATAGAATTTTACCGTCTTTATATACCTTTTGTCATTTTTTCCCCCAATTTCCCACGCTTTCTCATTAAGCTTCTCGAGATATTCGGTACGAGGTTATTAAGACCGCCACGTTTTCTCACCGAGATCAACAACGACTGCATTATCTTAGGAAGTTGGGGAAACGGAGCCACTCGCGCGCCGTGCTTTCGCAGATTATTCCGTCTATTTCGTTTGTTTACACGCGCGGGATAACTCTCGCCGTCGCCTCTCTTTCTCCCGGAGCGCAACTTTCCTCATGCAACTTGCTCCATTTCTCCTCTACAAATCGCATTGCGGAGAGCGTCTCGGGCATTATATACATACAAGGATGCGCGAGGAAGCTGCACGCTCGCCCTGCCGTTCCTTGTACTCCGCGCGTTCCGATAAAGGATGCAGCTCGTGAGCATCGCGATCTACCGAAGGATGAAGGATGATGTACAGTGTCCTCCAAAAGTACCAGTTATCTCTACATTCTAACGCGCTAACGTTATTTCAAATGCACCGACATAGAAAATTGAAGTTTTATAAAAAAAAGTTATTTACAGGAATAAGTTAAATAATTATTTTTATGTAAATTATTTGCTACTTGGAGAATTGATGGTTATTATACTTCTTTAAATGTTAAACAATATTAATTATATTACTTTCAACACTTGTATTAAATACATTTCTAATTTTCCGGGATGGTAAATAATTATTGAAAGGTATGTACAAAAATGCAACATTTATGCGTGTCATTATACATGTGGCACCTCGAAAAAGGATTGTACTGGACGTTAATGTCCATCTCGACTATCATCGAGAGTCGACAATCACGAGAATCTATAGACCATGGAGTGATCTAGGAACGAACATTGAATAAACTCTCTTTCAAGCTATCGAAAAGTATTCTGAATGCGCGACATATGCGCGAGTCAGCCGGCATGGCACGGCTATGCAGATGCAACGAGGTATGCTCTTAGCCTCTCGCATCCAGAACTGGCAGATACCTCGCGATCGCAATAAATCAACGCGCAACCTAATTAACCGATGGACCCTATAATAGGGTTCATTATGTTCGAATCACTATTAATTATATGAATGCACCGCCAAGTTCGTCTTTATACGCTAATAGCGGATTTAATCCAAAATTACTGCACAGAGCGAAAGAAATAGTTAATTGTTATCACGATTTCTATAATTTTTAGTTATTTTCGGCGCCAACTATAGTTTTATAGTTATTTTAACAATACGAATTATAGCTGACTCTATTCTGCATTATTGTTGTCATAGCTTTAACATGCATTCATTCAACCATATACATGCGGTTTTATACACTATAATCTGTAATTTATAGTAAGTATTAATAACCATAATTGAAAGATTTATGAAAATATAATATTATTTTTACTAATATTATAGCAATAATAACTATAAAAATAAGGACCCCAATTATGCAATTATATAGTCACAAATATTAAATATCTTTTCTCCTAGTGCAGTGTTAGATAAATCTCAACAAACTATTCATCACCTGCTGAAGCTGTATTAACAGAATGTTGATCACATTTTGCAAATTTCAACGCAAATCGTAAATGTGGGGAAACTTGATTCGTAACTTAAGAGCACTTTGAGATTCATAAATACAGTCTTATGAACAGTCTCAAGAGCTATAACGCATTATCGTTCAGTATATCTGTGTAAGAACACGAGCACGGCGGGAATTGGCGATTAATTGCTAAATACATGACCGGCGCATGTAAGCCGTCGCACATACCGGTTTACAATACGCCATGACTCGATAATAGTGGCTTAATATTATAACTGGTATCACGTGATCGCGTGTAACTTAATAATCTATCTTAATTCATAGCGAAATTTTACATCTCTTGATTACGCTACTGAAAATTGGATCAATCGCCGAATTATGCTTTCGCTTTAAATAATATTTGCACAAAAATAATTCTATATTTATAACTTCTGAATAAAGAGCGTTCGCATACTCTAATAGTTTAATGCAATTAAATTAACTTGCCAATAATTGAATTTTTTATATTTCCAAATTTTTATTACCATTTTCTCATAATTTTGATTCTTAAACGAATCGGCGATCATCAATAATGAAGTTCAGTCGTTATACTTTTCCAAGAGAGGGATAAAAGATTTTATGTACTACTTTACGTACTACTTTAATTATAAGAAAGAACTCTTCGTTTCCGGTGGCGGTTTACGACGACCGCGGCGTCCTTCATCGCGAAAGGACTAACACATTGATAAAAATATTGCAATTAATTCTTCATCTCTTAAACGCAATTTTTCTGACTTTTTATTAAATTGCCAAAGAAATAAGCTATTTGTTGATTTGTATTATTATATAGACGAACAATAATATACATGGGAAAATCCAATTAATGGTATACACTGGGGAATAATCAAGGATTCAGGGATAAATTCATACAGAATTATAGGAAATTATTTGTTTATTTTAAAAGAGATTACTAGATTCAGAACAAATAATTTAATATTTTTATATCCATATATTTCGAAATTTTGGCAGAAGATAAATTCAATAATTTACAAAGCTTTTGCAACAAAATGTAATAAAAAATTTGTATTGTGCAATATGTAAATTAATTTGCTTACTTTATTTAAAAATAGAATTTGCGAATAAATTAAATTTAGCTTATGTTAAGCCTTCTTTTCTTATTTTTAAAATAAAAAATTGCTTTGTCACGAGATGTCGATACGATCTTAATACAAAATGCGCGCAGATGGTGGAAAATATTAGGAACAATTGTGACCTAATTACTCGGGTTATCCACCCACTCCATGGGGTGACGAAGAGTGGAGGGGGAGGGGATGGAAATTTTATCGGGATTTATTAGCCGCGGGGAATCGACTGGGGGGTTCGTAATGACCGAGGCATTACTAATGGGGCGAGGTGGAGGAAGGAGGCAAAAAAGGGCGGAACTGCCTGCCAACGTAACAACGCTGCTGATGCAAAAGCGAACAAAATGCCGTCAGGTGTTGCCCCCATAAATCACTGCGTACGTACGTACTACCTTCCTTTCGGTCCTCGTCGCGCCGCTCCGATGCATTCGATAAATAAAACATGCGGCGCGAAAAGGTCCGCAAGGTGTATCGATTGGTTCTACCAGATAAACGTTGTATAATGGCGCGCATTATTTCTATTTTGGAAAAGATCACTTCCGCAAAATTGGTCGAAAGTTTCTATTTTTTCCGACAAGTAGATACACAAGATGCATCTCACATCTCTTAATATAACAATAATACGGCGTCACAAGTGATCTAGAGACTTTTATAAAATAGGTATACATATTTCAAAAATGTAGTGTCCTATAAACACTATATAGTTTTGTGTATTGTTTTTATAAACGTCCTTTTCCATTTCTACAGATTCTTCCCACGGAACTTATCATTCTCGACCGCTTCTCGAGCGCGATAATGTCCTAATCAATCGCGGGCATCGCGTGAGAAACAAAACGTGTCGAGAAACTTTGGCACTGCATTAATTACCGGTACCTAATAATAGCATCAGAAATTAACAATTACACGGTTTGGTAATTATATATGCAATCAGACTGAATTATCGTCACTTGTCCGTATGCATAAATGTGCGTGTTTCACAGCACCTGTCACACGGCATATGTAGTGTGAAGGACGACAAGCACACTCCTCGAGACTTAAGGTTCAAAAACCAACGGAGATTCTATCACTTTTAGTTCTACATTGTAAATGTGAATTCCGATAGAAAAAGAATTGTGAATAAATAAAAAATGAGAAGAACGAAGAAAAAACGTAATACAAATAAAAATAAAAATAGAATAAAACAACGTTTAAAACAATTTTTTATACTGATTGTACTGGGAATATTATTATATTGCGCGCTGTGTCTTTATTCTGAGTTTTAAACGTACTAAAATGCATGAATCTATCGATCATAGGTGGCAGGTATTCAGCTCTCCTGAGTCTGGTATCTTAAGTCTGCCAATTTAACTTCGTCTATGAAACCGGGCATGCCTTCTTTTTGCCCGGTAGCGTATAGCAGAGGCTTCGCAAAAACCGCGGCCGGGTCCTGATGCAAATTTATGTTAACAGCGCCAGCGCGGCGAGTGTCTCTCTCTCATATATTTACAACCCCGTCGCGAATAGAAAACGCAGCCGGCGCGCGGTCGCTGCGAATCCGCAACGCGAGAGCGGCGCACACATATTTTACATGTGCACGCAATTAAAATTATTATAATTAAATATGTCGCCGTAATTGCGTTTCTAAATAGAAACTTCCACGGTTTATCTGATTCCGCGGCTATTATCTTGTGAGCAAACAAATTTACATACATAAGGCGCACGTATATACGCACGCACACCTGTTTATATACATCAGAGTGTGGAGGCGAGAAAATCATTATCGAAGTGAGTTGAAAGAACGAGCTAGACGCGAACTTCTTGCGAGGCGCGCGACGACGTACTGTATCGTCTTATCCTCGTCTCCACTCGGTTTAATTAAATTCCCGGAGAAACGGTGGCTCTTCATCCCTTCATTACCTCCCCGCGGGCACGCTTTTTTTTACGCATCCGTGCCGACAAGAGAAGACGCATGCACGCATTGCACATGCACGCGCGCGCGCTCGCACGCACGCAAGCACGCATTCACGTTCGCCTTACTAATTGACGGATGAATTAATTAGCACGAATGATCGATCGCGCCCGCCCATCGCTGGATTTATTTCCTGTCGAGACATACAACGATACGGAGTGTCGGCGCGAGATTATTGACTACTTGGATCTTTCGAGCATCTATAGATAATTTGCTACAGTACCAACAAGAATATAATTATGACAACAAAAGTAATAGTAAAAATATAACAATATATATAGAAGAAAACAATGTTTTAATTATATCTCATTTTCAAAGCTTCCTTAAATATTTATATTAGTGTTTATGCATTAGTTTCTTGCACTGATTTTAGAAATATAAACTGTTATCGTTGATATGTACAATTTCTCACAAAGTATTTAAAATTATATTATGCTTTAATTAACCGATTAATTGTAAGTTCTAGAAAGCGTTTACACGTTTCTTTGTTTTAAATCTTTGTAACTCGAATAATCAAAATTTTTGGATCACTATTGGTATTGAGTGATAAAAAGAGTTGTGCTTTTCGAAAATCTAATCGGCGAGGTTGAAAGTAAAGATAAAAACAATAAATGACTTTTCTGTCTTTTTATTGACAAATATTCAACTAACAAATAATTTTGTTTATCTTTTTGAGTAGAATAAATTGATAGGTAAAATTGTTATTTGAGTAATCTATAACAAAAATTTTGTTCAAAATCATTTGTTTACTTTTTTTTAACTTTGAATTAAACTAATGATCTCTCTCTTTCTTTATCTCTCTATCTCTCTTTATTCATATATTTATACTAAATATTTTATGTTAACTTTTATGTCACTGTACTATTAAAAATAAGCAAATAGAGAAATAAAGAAAGAGATTTTATGAGAAAAGCAATTTTAATGATTCACATGAAATTATAGAATTCAAAGGTCGAAGGTTCTTGATCATGCAGCTGTCAGATCAATTAAAAGAAATACCTCGTTAGTGCAATAACGAAGTGTCGGTGACCGCATACCGACGCGAGTGGGCAGCAAAAGAAAAGACAGTGATGATGAGCAACGCACAGATATAATGAAGGTCAATCTTTTAACGTATGAACAAACGAAGAACTTCAAATTGTTCTTTACAAAATAATTTAACGAAATGTCATTATCTTATGTCTATTTCTACCAATGTGGGTTAACTTTAATCTTGGTTTAATTTACTTTTTATCTTTTTCTAATTCTTGGCATTGGTAGAAATGGACATTAGTAGACTAGATTGATTTGTCTGATCAGTTTTATTTTGCTAAGTTTAAATTTATTAATCTGATTTAAACAGAACACAGTTCACGGTTACTTCTAAAATTAATCATATAGCAGGTATCAGTATTATAGACATTACTCGGATAGGGCTTAACAGAACTTTAGATATTCTTTCCAAAAATATTATACACCCGTCAAATTCTTTAAATTGTAAGATTTATTTTTGTTATACATTTTAAATCAAAATAATAGGAACTCTAAATGATTTTGATGTCAAAATTCTCAAAAGTCATAAAAGTAACGCAACAAACGCATGTAACATTACGATAGTGATTTATATCTGTGCAGCAGCAGTTAAGAGTCAGCACCATTTGTGGAGTCAGCAGTCTACTTAGAAGCAATAAGACGTGCCGTGAAAACGTGACGCGATTCGCTATTGCACGCCGATCACTTTTGTACGCTGCACGTATCAATCAATATTAATATCCAATCTAAAACAGAATAATAATTTACTGCAAGCATAAATTGTGACTCCTCGAACTTCTTGAAAAATCTTGAGCTTAATCTTTAGTTGATGAACGATGTTATAAATTCAAGGTATATTTCTTATAAAATTAAGGTCTCAAGGTACAGAATACTTCATAAAAAAATATTCTATTTGGAGAAATGTTATTGTATTTATCATTTATTCACAAAAGGCATATTTAAGTAATAATCGAGGACAAAATATTTGAAATTCATAAACAATGCCTGTTCATAAATCAGTTGTTTATAAAACAATAATTGCGGCATGCGTCGTTGAAAACTTAATCTTTACCGCCATCTTTCTTGCGCTGTAACTCCGCGCGCCCTTTCTTTATCTTTTTCGAGCGAATAAACGCTTGTGAGTCGCCATAAGTTTTCTCAGTGGCCCTCGTAGTTACGAAAAGCACCGTGTTGCCCTGCCCGGTAAAAGTGTCTCTAAAACCCGTGGCCATTGTTGCGTAGCGCACTAAAAGCAGAGTCACATATATACATCGGGCGAACACTTTTGCGCGGAGGAGTCGTGAAAAGTCAGTCGATCATTCACGGTTACGAGAAGCTTCATTCCTTTTCTACTACCACCATTAACGCTACTTCTTTTATTATCCAACTCTATGACAGGTTCCGTCTTGCTGTTTCTTCAAATCTTCCTATAATCTCTTCTCTCTAAAAATCGAAGAACGAAATAATACTCAAAACGTAAAATGCAACTGTAACGAAAAGTGAAAATTGAGCCTGTACACTTTGAGTGACTCGCCACTCTAAGAAAGAGTAAAATTGCGCTCTATAAGTTGGAGTGAAATCGCACTCCGTTTGAGTAATGCCCATTTCTACTAATGTAGATTGACTTTAATCTAGGTTTAACTTTACTTTCTATCTTTTTCTAACTTTAAGAACTAGGAAAAGATAACAGGTAAGTTAAACAAAAATTAAAATTAACCTGCATTGATAGAAATGGGCATAAGGCGCTCTTTTCGAGTGCAGTAGATCAGTGTCTATAAGAGTGAATCATGTCACTCTATACAATTTTGAGTAGAAAATTTCACTATTTCACAATTACAGTGACAATCGCTCTAATATATTAGTGGCGAAACCATTCTATGAGATTTAGAGAGTTTAGATAGGTTTTCTTAATAAATAGCCGCGTAATTTGAATCTTTTTGAGACAAAAGGTATATCTTCCCTTCTTTTTCTTTCTTTATTATATATATTGCTTCATAATGTCGTATTTGCCACGCAAATAATCGCGAAATCCACGCGTCGCTAGGAATCATTCAGATGACTGCACCGGATCCCGCCATCATTTTAATTCTATCCATAGCGGCGCATCAATGTGCGGTTATGCGAATCTCATTTTCTGCTATGGCCGCCGTAGCTTCTTCTCCGGACGAGATAAGCCGTGTACCCGTGTTGGAACTTAAAGCATGCGGCTGCGTGTCTTTGGAAGAGGCGCAGGAGGCCACAGATAAGCCTCGATGTATTCTGTGAAGTACGTTCGTCGTAATATTAATAACGCGTTCCCATCGCCATGTTTCCCGATATAAACTCCAATCGTTCCTGTAATCGGGTATCGTGCTCACCGGGATGACATAGGCGACCTTCTTCTTCCGTCTTATCCTCCATTTTTTTTATTTATCTTTTATCTGACGTTTAAACATTTATCTCAATTTTTATTATTATATAATAAAATAATATATAGTTAAATACGTCTCTTATTTTTACATATAAGATACTTGCAGAGAATAGTAATGCAAGATCTAAAGGCCCATCAATAATGTATTTAAAAATTGTAGAAACTTAATTTGTTATTATATAGTAAAAAAAACAAGGATGTATGGAAGTTTTTTAATCTATTATTCTTGGACATTCAATTTAGATGATCATACGTTCAATTTAAATTATGTTATTAAATATCTAAGAAAAGGAAATTTATCAGTACGTGCTATATCAGTATATAGGAAATTCTTTTTTAGTAGTTTTTATTATTAAGCAGGCTTGTAACTTATTTAACTACAAATTTTAAATTTTACAGACATTTTATATATTATATATAGTTGTACAAATTAGTATGAAAATGTTTATTAAAAATAACTATTTATACTAACATTACCTTACCTTATCATGATATACATATACCAAACACGATTGACAGTAATGTCACAAAGATTTCTGCCCATGCAACCGCAAATGCGATCTTCGATGGGATAAAACTTGTAAACAGTAAGGAACTGAAGCCTATTTATTCGAAAGTATGATCAATATATGGTACTTAATGTTTGCACCTATGTATATCAAAAAATTGTGCAAATTAGAAATTTGCACATGGCTTCCTCATAGAGGAAGTTTTAACTTTCGCAAATTTGGAAATATCGATCTATTTCTAATTTTATTATATTTTTCAGTCTTTTCTACCCCTATTTCATATATAATTTTTTTAAATTTGGTTAATTAGACTTAGCTTTATATGCGATCAAAATTATGGACCTTTGATCGCGTATAAAGCTGGGTCTAATCAAATAAATCTTAAAAAATTATATATGAAATAGGGGTAGAAAAGACTAAAAAATATAATAAAATTAGAAATAGATTGATATCTCCAAATTTGCGGAAGTTAGAGCAACCACGGGCATTTCTAAAAAAATTCAAAATTTTTTTAAAAAAGAAC
>NW_020228253.1:571175-654321 GCF_003070985.1 Temnothorax curvispinosus
AAAAAGAACCCCTTTACCGATCATCGCCAAATTCAATACCAACCTTCCTTGAATAATACTCTATCGATTAAAAAAAAAACATCCCAATATCTCAAAAATTACGGAAGTTAGAGCAATCACGGACAACAAAAGCATACACACATACACATACATACATACATACACACGGACATTTTTTTTAGGCGATATTTCGACGTTTTACAACAATCTGAACATATTGGCAGAAAAAACTCAAAAACCAATCTCTTCGTTGGTTTCTTCTACCCTTATTTTATATATAATTTTTTTAAATTTGGTTGACTAAACCCAACTTTATACGCAATCGAAGGTTCATATACAAAATTCACGAAAACAAAGCTTCCTCTATGAGGAAGCAAAAAAATGTTATTCAATCATTCAAGATTTTGAAATTAAAATTAAGAGAATCTTAAATTAAAACTTTCAGAAATTTTAATGTTAAGAAATTAACTGTAAATATCAAGAAATATAAAATAAAAATTGCTTTAAATAAATAAAGATAAATATGCTTTTAAGATTTTAAGTTAAGGAATATAAAATTTAGTGCAGCTGTGTGTGTGTGTACGTGTGCGTATGTGTATCTTCTCTATGGACGAGTTATGGCAAACGTTTTATCGTATCGCGATCGGTGAACAAGATGTCTCTTCGTCACCAGCATAATCCTTGAAGATCTTTGATGTCAGTATCTAGTTAGACCAACGGATCGAGTTTCACAGCTTCTCAACATGTAATGGAGCGAACAAATTATATTGCGCCGTGTCCGGCATGCGGAAGATGGATCACTCATTTCCGATTTTAACCGTGTGAAAGAAATCCCAAGGTCATTATGTCGCAGCAGCTTTTACCTTGAGTCAAGCTTGAAAAATTACAATGCTGAATCAAAAGCGTTTCGTAACTCTAATTTTTAAATATAAGTTAACGCGTTCGGGTAAAACGTAAATTTAAAAGTTAGTTCTGAAATTAACTTTTGTACCGTGTATGTACCTTGAAAGAAAAAGTTGGAGAGCGCGCGGAAAGAAACTTTTTTACAGAACAATACAGAATTGCTTTATATTGGGAAAAATGGGATCGTAACGAAAGTTTGAATAAGAGATGTTCATAAAATAAATTGAATTTTACCCGTCAACGATAGTATATTCGCGTTATGTTATACTATAGTCGCATTACAAGTGCATATCAATACAATACAAAAAATAAACGAATCTTTACTGATAAAATTAGATTAATCATTATTGCTACGTGAATGCTCACGTTTCGTAAATTAACATTGTCTCTATCTTTCCAATTGAACATTCAACAGCACATCTCGTGCTCACGACGACGGAGGAAGACATAGGAAGCACGAAAGAGGAGAAGAGGAAGAGTGGAGCGAGATCAGCATAATGTCTGTATCAAGAAAAGATAAAAAAAAAAGAAGACGGAAGACCTCGAAGAAAGAAGAAAGAAACAGGGAGAAAACATTTGAAACCAGAATCTTTTAACGGAAGACGGAAACAGAAGATATAAGCTTCTGAGGAGAGAGAGGAAAGCAAAACGAAGAAAGGAAGACGGTAGGATTTAAAAGGATAAAGCATGAAAAAGTTATTTGAAAACTCAATGGCTGATCGTCTTTATACATCTGCAATGTCGCAAATGCTTCGTATTTTCCTGAATTTTTAACTTGCATTTTTGGAAACATTATGAGAGAGAGACCCGATTTGTTCCATTCTTGAAGATTCTAGAGATTTGCCAGATTTTTCATTTTTAAAAATTCCCCAGATTGAAAATTTTTATGATCTTGAGTGTATAAGATTCTTGCTAGAATTTTTCCTTTTGCTGATTGTACGGGATACTGAACAGTGGATCAGAAATGAAGAAAGGGAGAAAGACGAAAAAACGAAGATAAAAACGTATCTGGTCCGGTGTCAGTCGCTGACGGATGGGTCCACGAGCTTCCCCAAGGCCTCACGAATCTGCAACAAATCCGTAGTCCTTTCGTCTCATCCGTTTCAACTCGATGTGAATGTGGATCCTGAATCAGAGTTTTCTCAATTTCTCTTAACTTCCCATAGCACATATTTTGTTCCAAACAAGAAAAAATAAACTAGATTATTTATATCAACTCTTTACTGTTACAATTAATGTTATATTTCATATTTATGATTTGATATATTAATGTCATTGGAGTGGCAAGAAATTAGAGTATCGAATCTAAAATACACTTAAAAATTTTTTAATAGATCTGGATGACGATTATTATATTTAAAAAATTAATTTCTTTGAAGAAATGTTCTATAGATATGTTTTTATTTCTTTTACTTTAAATTTTATAAAAAATAATTTTCAATTATTTTATTTCTATCTAGTTCTGTTATTTCCACATTTCGGGGTCAAGTTTACTTATATTAAATTATTTTCATATAAGATTTTGCTTCAAGCATACGTATCAATACGCTCTAATTTAGGATCTTGGGATAACCTTTCGGATCGGTAATAAATCGCTCGAGCAGGGAACACATTTTCAAAGACCATATTTCGAAGATCGGTACAGTATCAAACGAAGCGGAGTCACGATCTCCGGATCGTTTCGCCAGATTGTGCTAGCAGTCCTGTGGGTCCGTCGAAGACGTATCGTCTTCTGCCTTATCGACACAAAGTTAGCGCGAATCGAACCTGCGAAAGGCCCCGCGGGCCTGTTTTTCATTCGAGTCCATCGCGTTCACATTGAAACCGGTTTTCTACAGATAGATTTGAATTTCGCTGCGAAGAACGAATCCTCTTTCTCCTCCGGCCGAGAGCTATGCCTTAAATCGATTCACCTGAGATATTCAACATTTCTTTATCACATTTTAGATTTGATATTTTCATATTCTTTTTCTCTTTATACTTATTAATATTTATATTATATTCCAATAATTAAAAAATTTTGAATTATAGTCTTAAAATTTTCAAAATTTTTCAAATTACGAAATGGATTCTACTTTTCGGAATAAATTGTTAAAGACAAAATATATATAATTATTTATAAATATAAAGATTTATTAAATATATTCTTTTATACTATATTCTATTTAAACTGTTTGAGTTAATTTTTATTAAAAATATTCGCCATTTACATTAAATCAGCAATCGCCGACTCTCTTATCGTTTTCGCAACAGTAACGAAGCGAACAGAGTTAACTTCTCGCATACTCTTGTCGATAGCGAGCGCATTTGGTGGTAGGGATCCACTCGTAGTGGTCGTCGGCCCCTGTCAGGGCCTTCCTCCCTCCGTGTTACCACTCTCGGGGCCTTTCCCCCGTTTGCATCACGGCCTGAGTGGAGGGATTTGCGCGCGAGAAGTGGGGGAAGCTGGGCCCCAGAAGAAGATAAGAAGCAAGCAAAGGAAAAGAAGAGAAGAGAAGAGAAGAGAGAAGAGAGAAGATAGAGTGAGAAAGTTTTCTCACGACGACGATGTTGCATTGTTTACGACAGGGTTAAGCCTGTGCCGCGGCGCGGCGGCACAGCCATGTTGGATTCCTTTCGCGGCAGTAGATCAAAATTATAAGGCGGAACGCGCCTTAGAACGTCCGCTCGGGAGATCCTCTCGAGTGTGCCACGAATCCTCTCTTCCCCTTCGCTCTTTTCTCTCTTTTCGTCGCCCCGGCGAAAAAGGGAGCAAGGGCGCTCGCGAGAATGCCACAAAGATCGATCACTTCGTTTGTCGCTCTCTTTTTCGACCGCCCGACCGGCAAACGAGAGCGCGCGAGGCCTTCTTCAGGCCTCGTGTCTCTCTTCAGCCGCCCTGTGGCTGCCTCGCGAGCAGCCATTCATTCGGTAGATAGGTCAGGTGACATGTATCGCGTGTCGCGCTCATCGAGCAGCTCAATGGCTGCTTGTCAGTGGATGAACGCTCGCCAAGCAACAAGTGACTTGAATGTGGATATAGGAAAGATACCTGTTCTTTAAACAGATGTTCCGCGTTTATTGAAAGGGATCAATGATACACGTACACGCACGCTCGGAAGATTTAAACCAAATCACGTACACACATACGCGCGTCCTTACGTTATACCTATATTAAAATTATCTTAAAAGGAAAAGGCATTTCCTTATAAGTCATGACCGAGACATTATCATTTATTACGTAGCCATTAATTGATTACGCTAATTATTTATTTCTTACAAATAATTTTTTACATTTTATTTATTTATAATATAATTCTTTTTGTTTGAGTTTTTGAGATTTCAGTACTCCTTTTGCGGATTTGTTGAGCAATTACAATTAATTCATGGATTAAAGTTTTAAATTTCGCGTTGAATTTTGCTGTACGCTGTCTAGTTCCCGTTTGAAATTTCATCGAGTAGATCAACAAGCCGCATAATAAACCGCAGTGAGTCGTGGAGGTCGAGAGAGCTGCCTAAGGTGAGTCTAGGGCCGCAGTCATTTTTCCGCAGCCTCCGCGCGGAGCGGTCCAGTCGGAGACCAGTCCTGTCCTCTCCTCTCTTCTCTCTCTCTCTCTCTCTCTCTCTCTCTCTCTCTTTCTCTGTCCGCCTTACTTCCCACCTCCCACCAACTCCATTCGGCAGATATCCTGGACCCCGGCATGCCCGTGTGGTGCCTTCCACCTAACTACCCGTGGACTAGGTAAGCGCCGCGGCTTTTACCTGTCGGAGTTACGGCGAAGGCGCTTTAGGAGAAATAAGGCCCAGAAGGTGGGTCTCAGGCAACAATGACGCCCAGTTGAACGCGACGGCTCGCCACTCTTCGTATGTTGAAAAGTGCATACGGCTGTTTAACTAAGTTTACACGGTTAAAAAATTGTGCCGACGTCAGTGCATTGATCCGGATTGATCGACTGACTCTCTATTCGTGGAGATCGGGTTATCGCGATATTCTCCAGCATTGAGAATTTAATTCGCGACGTATTTATCCGGAATCTCAAGCATTTTAATTTATATGCTTCAGTGTATAAACCCTTGGATCGAATAATTGTTTTACAGTGCAGTGTGATGTAAATTTGAGTGTTTTTTTCTGTATTGAAAAATTTTTGCGGTGGAAAATGTGCGAGTGCGGTGACGAATGCTCCGAGGATACGAAGACGCGGGAACCTCGAGATGTTCTATCTCGTTAGACCCGCAAAAACGTTAGATTAGATAGAGGATTTCGGAGGAAGGCTTAGTGGGGAAAATTCTGGACGGGATCAAGACTCGATCACCTGAAATGGCTACCCTCGGTCTCTCCAAAGTCTTCATATTGGACAAGTATTTTACCGAGCTGCAGAAGTTCTGGGAGACCGAGAAGAAACTGCAAGGTACAAAGTTGCGAGTGCTGTGACAGCGTCTTCCAATTGATTTTAACAATCTAGAACATTTTTCTTGATTACTGAAACTTTTAATTCTCGAGCTCTAAAATTATATTTTGTTTTATTCTTTGTATCTATATATCTTCTTATTACATTCTCAATATTGCACTTTTCGTATGCTTGTGTGCTAAAATCTATAATATTTTCTCTTTTAAATGTAATTTATAGTCATTATTACATATATCACTATATTGTCTCTATATACGATGTTCGCGCATTAAAATACATTAATCGTCTATCAGTTTTAAAAATTATTGATCTTTAGATTTTATTTTCAATTTTTAACTATTTCTAAAAATTATATAAATTAAGTATGCCTCAATAGAATAAAAACTCCAAACTTGAAATTGAAATTTAAAGATTAAAAATTTTAAAAACTGATAGACGATTGATGTGTTTCAAATTTTTATAAAATTAAATCTTTGAATTTAGCAATTTATGGTTTTCAAGTCCAATTTCTTGATCCTTTAGTTTAATATTATACATATAATACTTTTGAGAAAACTATTGTTTATTATGTACATATATACATATCTCTCAACATATTTAAATTTTACACATAAGTAATAAATATAAAAGGCCTGATGCAAAATTCAAAAATCTTCTCCCAAAAGCACAAAAAATTTTTACACATCAGTTTCCGCAGTAATTGAAATTTTAATTTTTCCATTTTGTGAATTGCGACACTCGCAATCAGTTGACAGATTCTTTTATTTAGTAATAAAGATTTATGAGATAAACCGTTAGAATTTAACTACGCAGGCAGTAGGCCCCAAAGCACTTAGTACGACCCTGCCATGCTAAAAATGAAGAGTTGCGGTGGTCATTATAAAAGTTGCCTACGCTTTACAGTTAAAGTAATACAATTTCTTTATATCTTCACGCCATTCCTCTTTGATTACCTTCCAGCATTCTTAACTGTATCCAGAGATTAAAGTCTCTCATAAAAAATTTATACAATGTCCTGAATCAGAAGATGGTATCATCTACATTAAGCTACTATAAACGATTGTATTTATGCGTTTTCACTGCTACTATATGTTCTTTGAATTGACTGCCGATTTTTTGTGATCAGTAAAATGTTTAAATAAATACTTATTTTTAATTTAAAATTCAAGATAATAATTTTATCAAGCTAAGCTTAAAAATAGATAAAGTAAATAAAATTCATATTGTTTAAATAGTTTTAAATAAAGTTTTAAATATTATTTTATTGTGTATGAATGAACATAAAGTCTGTGTAAACATAATATTTAATTTAAATGTTAATTTCAAAAGCCTTCAATATCTAATTTTATTTATGTATAACACGTAATCATTTATAAGTCTATAGCTAAAACTAAATTTCTTATCTTTTCAATAATCTAGTGTAATTCTAAATAGTTCTTTAAATATATCTTATTTCTATTGAAAACCTTTCCTAAATCTGAATAGTCTGTTTTTTAAATTATTTCTTAAATGGTCAATGATAACTGATGACATCTACATTGCATGACAAGTATATACAAGTATAATTTCTTTCAAGTGTTACGCGCTAAATTTTTCATTTTTTGAATTTTGGTTCAAGACGTCAAAAGATGATTTTGCATGCAAAAAATAACTGTTCAGAATTAACCGCGCTTATACACGGCGTTTTATTTTTAATGATGGAATAAAATACTTCAGAAAAAATGAATTTTTTTCAAAAAAAAAAATGTTTTAAACAAAAGTTTGTTTTCAAAAAATGTAAAATAGTGATGACCTGTATTTGATTTCTGCGAAGGTTATATATCAAAATAAATTAAATTTTTCCAATAGAATCATATGATATTTCTCACGTAAATTAATTTCTCTTGTTATTTTGCGTATAAAATTATTAGGATAAAATAATCAACAAATAAATGTTTTATACGAGTTATTTTATATCTTATATTCTTTATTTTACATTATATCATATTTTCCGGTTTTTCTAAAATTTTTAATTAATGCTTTTTTAATTACAGATGACTCAAAACAAATAAAGTTAACTAAAATTATTATAATTTTATTCAACGTAGTTGTTACATATATGTGAATATTTTATATTACAAAGCGGGGTTGACACATATCGGCTCCATTCCGATATTCCCTGCCAGTATTAAAAATCTATAGTTTATGTTTCATACACTATACATTGTCACTATTTTACATTTTGTTTTAAAATCAAACAACTTTTGTTTAAAATATTTTTGCAAAAAATGTGTTTGTTCCAAAGTATTTTATTTCATTATTAAAAATAAATTACCGTGTATAAACACTACGGTTAATATTCAGCGGTTATTTTTTGCATGAAAAATCATCTTTTGACATCTTGAATAAAAATCCAAAAAAAAAAAAAAAAATTGGCGTGTAATACCTGAAACAGGTTACTTATAAGTTTTTAGTTTCTGACAGTGTATTAAATATGTTAGGAAGTTTTGAAAAAAAAATGGACCGAGCCACAAGATGAAGATAACTTTTTTACTCGATTGTTTCCCAACTCGGAAGCGTCATTATTTTGCAGTCTAAGACATCCTTACAGCTATTGTTTCATTATAGCGCGTCCTTCACAATTACGGGCTTCTTGAGTAATTAGGTGGAAGGAGTGGGAAGATGAGATATAATTAAAATACCTTCTACTCTTCTTTGTCATTATTAACTTCTTCGAGCAAGAAAAATTGCATAAAACTGATAAATAATTTGTACACACTGAATATAATACACTTATAATTATTAATTATATTATGAAATGTATAACTTTAATTTAAAAAAAATATGGAAAATATTTAATATGTATTTAGGAACTCTTTAAAATTTATTTTAGGAAATTTTTATACTCTTAAAATATTATTTACGCCCCGCATTTCGCGTATATTAATTAATATTATGAGTTATTTTTCTTAAAAACTAATATTTTTGCAATTCTTTGATTTCTTTTGCTTTACATTTTTGTTTAAAAAAAAATTTGTTTGAAATTTGTGAACTGTTAAAGAAATTGTTTTATTTGACATTTGTTTTTAATTAAAAAATTTAGAAACTCCAATTATTTTGTGAATTATCATGTTTGTGAACAATTACATAAACGTTATAATGTGAAACAACAAGCACTTCCGATGATATTGGTAATAACGAAGGAAAGATCTTTCCTCGCTGGGATTTATACGGGGCAATGGCCTAAACTGGTGCATCCAGCTGCAACTGCTCCCATGTGCTGCAAGCGCACGTGTGCGTGTAAAGTGCACGAAAGTGACATGCATACACGCACAGATTAAACCGCGTTGCATATGCGCATATGCGCATTTGCGAGCACTTATTAAGAATTTTATATAGGAATCAAAGTAGTACAAATGTATTAAGTAATTAATTAAAAAATTAACTTCTAATAATTTTTTTTAATGTGTTTTTAAAATTTTTATTATAAAATATATTATTCAAAGTGTGTTAGGAAATTCTTTATATAGAATATTTTGAAGTAAGAAGAGCATAGACTTTATTATAAACAAATATTCTATATGTCTGAAAAATCAAACAAATAAATAATACTAATTAACTAATTCATACTCCGATGGAGCTTATATCAGCGAAGAGATTAAATGTGAGGGTTGGATATATCTTGAATATATACAATTTATGTATATCCTAGATAGGAGTTCTTGTTTGATAATGTTCAAGATCGTTACGTTTATTGCCACTTTGTGGAGTCACATTTGCGAAGTTCCGCTGCAAATTGGCATCGTGGGAAATTACTATTTTATCAAGACTCGACACATGGATTTGGCAGCCGCTTATTTATTCTGGATATTCTGTAACATCCTTTTATTCCGTAGAAACGTTATTTTGAAAACCCTTTGTATTTTCCAATAATCTTTGCTTGTCTCCCGCAGTGCTTGAGAATGTAATTTATATTGATGCGTTTTGGTGCATTCAAATAAATCCGTGCAAAAAATAATCTTTTCTAAGTGATTATTATTCTTTTATACACAAATTATCAAAAAATATATTCATTCTTATTTAATTCTTATTTAATTTACAGTAATTTCAAAGTATATATAATAAATAACATTTTTAAGATATTTTATTTTGAAATTGGTTTCGTACGAAACAATCTTTAACGTGTTAGAAAAAAAGTATGCCAGACGAAATGAAATATTTTCGTGCTTTTTAATTTAATTAAAGTTTTATAGCGACGAATTATTGCGCAAATTTCCAGGAAAAAATACCCATCGACCAAATTTGTAGATGGATCACGCGTTAAGATAAGCCTCCGCGTCTAATTACGAATTAAGTTTCGACATACGTGCGGGCGTCGTCATTAATTTCACCGCGATTCGGTAATCTGCGCGCACAAGAGAGGAATGCAGAGTACCTGTCGCGATTAATTCACCCCTTTCGTTATCTCTTTGCCCGTGCCAAAGGTGCTCTTAAGGTAATACTTACTTTGTTTCACTCCTTTCTTTTTATCCTATCCCTATTACTTTAATATTTTTAAGCTTGTGCTTTCCAGTTTCTTTAAAGTTATCTTTGTTGTATTTTGAAATATTATCCGTACATTTGTTATTCTGATTTTGTAAATCTTTATAGCCATAATGTAAAGTGTTTTTTATCCAATTTATTTATTAATTTTTTCTAATTTTAATTAGTTACTTTTAATTTAAGTTTGCATATACATTTATGTTAAAAGTATAACTGGTGAATACCCTTTTTATGTAAAAAAAAAAATATATAAATTTTAAACAAAATGTTTCTAGGAAAAGAAATTTTGTATTATATACGAAAAAGAATAATGAAACTTAAACATTCTATTGTACAAATTATAAGTCAAAAGTGACTGTCTTCCTCTCTTCTACCTCTCTTTTTTTCTATATGTATGTTTCAATTTATAAATCTTTGGATTATAAATAAAAATGTATAGGTTAAATTCTTGGAATAATAAAACAGAAATTAATTCCTAGGGGTTTAATTTTATGTACAAACAATATATGTCGTCAAGATTAATAATAAAGTTTGACAGTGTCAAATATGCATGCAAAGGGAAATTATATACATATGTAATAATACTAAAATAATTTACACAGATTACATAGAATATTATAATATATGCGAACAATTGCAATTAAAATTTACATCATATACATATAACACATGCTTAATTTATATATACAGATAACATAATCCTGATAACAACCATCTGGTATTTGAAATACAAATACAAAAATCAAATTTAAAGGCTCATAGATTCAAGGAATACAAGGAAATAAATTCAAAGAGTATTGCAAAGAGATAGAAAGAAAGACAAATTAAAATCTGAGAGAAGAAGGCCGGCAACGACATTAGTCGATGAAGCATTAGTTGAAAGAGTTAAGACGAACGGAGTGTAGGCGGTGCCGTGAGAAGGATAAGACTAAAAAGAACCTGTTTTCTTCACGAAGGAGCGTTCAGCTTCCGAAGGTACCTGCGCAGTTTAATCCGGAATAGGACCTGGGTTACAAGATGCTTGGAAAGCCAGAGGAATAAAGTTTTTGCCGCTATCACTGTTTCTGTTATTGTTTATTGTTACTCATTAGTTATCATTATTTATAGTGGCAATAATATACCCGCATGCGCGTGCGTGCGCCCGGAGAAAGATTTTAGCCTTTAAAGTTACTTTAAAATATATTTCATCAAAATACAAAAAACATGTGAATAATAGCTTTTATCTCCCATTACCGTGTTTAATTTTTTCCGCGAGTTTCTGTTATTTTCCTACAAAAACAATTTACAATTTATCATGCCACTGGCTACTTTTCTCGGCTATCGATACTTATAAATAGCACGAAATGTTTCGTTTATTTATTGTAATCTACTTCATTCTTGTGGCCGATGTATTCTGATGGCTTCCTTTGAATTCAATACCTTGGATGTTCCACATGATTCAACATCGGTGAGCATTATTGTAATCGACAAAGGACTCCGCACAGACACTGAAGTGATCTCAGATTGAACGCGACTCTCTCGCAAGAACAGAGCATAAATAAAACCGCCGCACGCGTTAAACAACTTACTTCGCGGTTCCAGAGAACCGGTTATGTAACTAATCTCGTATCCGGAAGTCGGTATGGAACAATGAGACCAGTTCCCGGTGCGAATCGAGTATCGTGTGTCATCCGGTTGAGAGAACTTTAGTATCTGTTCGAAAAAAAGGGAAGAAAACGCGTTCCCAACAGAACACTCTGATCAAAGAAACACTTTCGATCGCACTTAGAATCAACCATCGTCAATCGTCAAACAGAAGATTGCCGTTGAAGTGAAAATGCTATTTCAGGTCGTTGATAATCGATTTCGACTGCTTGGCTGACTCGCTAATCTGTCTTGTCTATATAGATTGTTGGTGTACAAAGAAAACAATGAATTTATTTATGCTTGCGACATAATCGATAAAGTAAGCGATTATTTTTAACTGGAAACATTTTTAAGTGTCGATATTGTAGTTCATTAAAAATTTTAATCAGAGTAAACTAGAGAATATAATAAAACTGAGAATTAGATGTGACTTTAATTAACACTAAATAGTTCAGTTTTATATCATGTAAAGAAGGAAGGAAAGATACTAGAACATAAATCTTTTCTCTGTCACATTTATACAGATAAAAATTAAGATTAACTTTATTAGATATTAGATTAAAACTAGCTGTCATTTTATGTGATAATGATGTGCTTGATTAATATGATTTTCAACTAAATAAATTGTAGGTGGCGTAAATTACTATCATTGTTGGTATATTCACGTAACAATAAGTTTCTAGATTTAACTACACCATTATAATTAGCTTTGCAGAGCTAGATTTGCTAAAACTAGTTCATTTTGGTTTATAAATAATTCCATTTCGCTGTTCATAGTTTTATAAATAATTCCACATCATTGTTCATGGTTTTATAATTTATTCCGTTTCTTTCCAATGTAGGTGAACTTAAAATAATATTAACGACATTTTTATATAGAATATTTTACAATATCTGTTTTTGTATAAGAATAAACAAAAGTTTCATTAATTTATGTGCTTGATTTGCACTTAAAAAAGAACTTCCCATCTTTCCAAGAAGTTGGGATATCTTGGAAAATATTTCTTATCGAGACAATACCTTGGCGAGGTCATATTCAGCGACCATAACAGTGGTCAGTCGCATGGTACGTGACTACACAATCGACTGTAACAGCGCGCTCAGCCGCTCTTAGGTGACGGAGAGAAATCTTGGGAGTCCATCGAGAGCGCAGCCTCCTCCATTTCAACTTATCCGCTATTGTATCTTAGATTAACGGTACTCGAAGAGCCTGTGCACGACTTGAGAGAACGCGCACACACGCGTGACGGATAAAAACGATAATAAGAAGTAAAGTTGAGAACGTGAATACTGAAACGAGATCAGAAAAAAATATATCACAAATAGAGAATATATATCCGTGTCATTTCCATATATATCTGTGGTTATATAATTCTTAGAAAATTCTTTCCTTGATTATTCTAACTCATAAAATCAATTACGTTTCCAGAACTGTAAAAATTTTTAGATATTTAAAATATTGAAGGCTTTTATCATAATACTTTTATTTTTAGAATTTTATATTTTTATATTTTGTTTAAATTATGAAGAGAGAGAAAAACAGTAGTGTGTCTTAAAGTACTCTTGCATTTAACTGCATTGGCATCATCGTATATCTCAAAAAAGTTTTCTGTTTGCTTCTCGAAGATGCTTCCTCATCGAACGAAGCGGTGCACCTACAGCAGCGTTTGCGGAGCCTCAGCACGGAACTGGTGACCCTGAGGAACCGGCTGCACGTAAGCCAACCGGCGAACGCGTCAGGGCCGACGGGCGGCACCACCGGACCCCTATCGAAGAGCCCGGAAAAAGGTGGCGGGCCCACTTCGCCCGCGCCCGCGGTACCCCCGCGGACCACTTTACCGCCCAGTGGCACAATACCTCATGGAATCGGTCATCCCGCTGGTCATACATTGACAGCTTCCGTGATTGTCCATCCGCATGTCAACCATGCTGGTGCGAACACGCTCAACCATAACTCGACCGCAGCAAATAATTTAATATCCGGTTAGTGCATTAGTCCGCGGACATCTATTGTGACTCTGTATCAGGGATAATTATCTGTCATACATCTCTATTAAGTGAAAATTTCAATTATTTAATGGGATCCTAATTCCATCGTAATTTTACTATAACAAACAGTCTCTATATCTATCAATTAATTGTAATTGTAAAACTTTAATATCTACGTGCTTTTATTCGGCCACATTAAAAAGATAACATACTATTTTTCTATAGGTCCATAAAAATAAGATAATCTATTATAATTAATAGTTATTAATTGATTGTTACAGTTATTGATAGAAAATTGATAATTTTCTGAACTTTTCGACGTGTTCAGACTTAGAGCCGTCGAAACGTCACAACGGAGTACCTGACGATGGGATAGTATCCTGCGTGACGGCGTTAGGATGCCTTCGGTCGCCGCCGATCTCCAGCATTATTGCCGACGTGAAAAACGCAAAAAGTAATCAAAGCCAGCATCGATGTCTCTCAAAAGCCGCCGCGTCTTCGCCCGGCCCTGCGACTTCCACGGCCTTCGACGACCTCATTCATCTACCTGGACCTCTTACAGAGGATGCAGTGCTTAAATGTCTTCAAGCCCGCTTCTGCGCCAAGCAGTACCACGTAAGATCAATGCCTTTGTTAAAAGTAGATAAGCAAAAACCGATAGCTTAAATGTAAGGCTGTCAAAAACTTGGGCATTGAAATCTTTCAAAGAAAATAGAAAAGATAAAATAAACGAATTAGAATATTGTTAAATAGATAAATTGCACTTTGTTGCATGTCGATTGAATTTAACTATTTTGAAATAAAGTAAGCTCTCACTTAGAAAAATATAAGATTATGATTAAATTTACACAAAAATTAAAAGTCTTTTAAGGTTTCTATACACATTAAATATTTGGAGTTTATTTATATAATTTTAAGTCATATATTTTATAAATATAAAAGTTACCACACACACATGGCTATGAGTCACAAAGAATTTTTCTATCCCGTAATTTTTTAGAAACTAAATGTTCAAGTGGAGATTCCAAAAACCAATCATGAATCGCACACACACACATAAATACACTCATGTCCACACACATACGAATGACGTGGTTGTGCCAGAGTGGAATGCAAAGAGGCGGTCTCGAATCATATTCGTAAGTACCTGGAGCGTTTGCGTGTCAGTGTGTTGGTGCTCGTAATAACGCAACACACACAGAACGCGGCCGATACACCGCCATTAAGAATTCACCCTGTCTCTCTCGACTGGTTCGTGCATGCCACCCTGCCGCAAGAAACCCACGCACAGGTGGCACGCACGCTCGCATTCCGATGATGTGATCGGTCAGACCGGCTTTAATTTTCATATTTTTCCCTACTATGTTACATGATTGATCTTTTCATCGACCGCGATTTATACTTTAATTGTTGCTTGAATTATGTATGAAATAATTTCAACTTTGAAACTTAAAAAGAATATTTATGTCAATATCTAAAAAAAGTTATATATATTTAAAAGTGTAAATACACTGACTTATATATATAGCGAATTTTATTAATCAATGGATATAAATTTTACGTATTATTTATTTATTTACCGTTTACCACAATATCTCGTCTCATATGTCGTTCATCATGATGAACGATTCTTCGTACTACGGGCTATCGACTTTTTACACGAAACGTTCGGTTTCTTTAAGACTGTACCTCATTTAGGCGGTTTATTGAAAAACTCTTGATTTCGCCCTGATCTAGGTTCCCCAGGCAACCGAGGATCTTTTTTGCGGTTGATTCGATACCTTATTCAATTGCAAAAAGCAAGTTGATTATATACTTACATAAATTCTTTATGCAATTTGTCAGACTTGAACTTCAACATTTAAACAGAACTCAAAAAAATTTTTTAACAACATTTTTAAGCTAAATATATTTTAAAAGAATCAAATTATAAAGACAATAAATTTCTTTGTGTTATAAACATAAATTGAAGAATGATTGTAAATTGGTCATTATATTTATTCATAAAATATGAATCAAAAATTAAGAAAAGGATAAGAAATTTTAATATTATGGGATTTAAACTTATATTTGAAACTTTCTACGAATTATAGTTGCTAATTTATACAGTTCTTTCTGCAAAGATTTTTTTAAATCTCACTCTTATAAAAAGACTGTAAGTCTTAAAATAGATTATTATTTAATAAGAAAAATATAATTCGTTGCTTAGATAATATGCAAAAAAGCTAGAAACTCAAATATCTTACTTTTTTCAAAGTTAAATACATTTTGATATACACATTAAAAGTAAAAGTGGTCTATTAAATAACAGATCCATTCAAGAAAAAACGGCAATATTGTTCCAGACGAATGTGGGTCCCATATTGGTTTGCGTAAATCCTTACACAGACGTTGGAAATCCGTTGACCCTAACGAGCACCAGGTCGGTACCATTAGCGCCACAGCTGAACAAGGTCGTCCAGGAAGCCGTGAGACAACAATCGGAGACCGGATATCCCCAGGCGATTATTCTTTCTGGTAAGACTCTTAACAAACTTCATCTTCCCTTCGTTTTACAAGAGAAGTGAAGATTTCTGGAATTTCTTCTACACAGGGACAAGCGGATCCGGAAAAACGTACGCCTCAATGCTATTACTTAGGCAACTCTTCGACGTCGCCGGCGGCGGACCGGAAACGGACGCTTTCAAACATCTCGCGGCAGCCTTCACGGTCCTCAGATCCTTGGGCTCAGCGAAAACTGCCACAAACTCGGAGAGTTCAAGGATAGTAAGTAGTTTGCTTCGAGATGTATGAGATAGAAGGTGAGAGGAAGGAGAAAGATGAAAGAGAAATAAGATTATGAGAAGAAAGTTTATAGACGTAGTATTAATATTTAAATTAAAAGTATTGTGAACAATATGATAAATAGCAGTAAATATGTAATAGTGATTATTTAGTAATAGTTAGAAAATATAAATATTAAAACAATTTTGTTATATCTTTAGGGTCACTTCATTGAGGTTCAAGTGACGGACGGTGCTTTATATAGAACAAAAATTCATTGTTACTTCCTAGACCAGACGCGAGTAATCAGACCATTACCGGACGAGAAAAACTACCATATATTTTATCAGATGTTAGCTGGATTGTCTCACGACGAGAGAGGTAATGCAATTAATTATAATAATATTATTACAATCGCATAAAAATGATTAATAATAATTAACTATCAAGATATAAATTACCCTAATAAACTTTTGCAGTTAAATTAAATTTGGAGGGATATAATCTGAAAAATTTGAGGTACCTTCAACATGGCGATACGCGACAGGACGAAGCTGAAGATGCGATTCGGTTTCAAGCGTGGAAAGCTTGTTTAGGTATGTGATTAAATATAAAAAAAAATAACGTAAAATTTTATTTCAATAAAAACCTGATACAATTAAATTAGCCGAAATGCTTAATGTTTTACGTTTTTTATTTCTCACGTTGATTAAACCCTTTGCGGAAAGAGATTATCAGATTTTCCCCGATCCTTCATCTTTTATTGTTCCCCAGGCGTGTTAGGCATTCCATTTTTGGACGTCGTAAGAGTGCTAGCAGCGGTGCTCATTCTCGGGAACGTCGGCTTCACCGACGGCTCCGGTGTGGAAGTGGGCGTAATTGGCGAGAACGAATTATCCTCCGTAGCTACACTCCTGGGAGTTCCTCCGCCGGCCTTGTTACGCGGGCTCACCTCGAGGACTCACAATGCGCGCGGCCAGCTCGTTAAATCCGTCTGCGACGCCAACATGGTACTGTTATCAGACTTTCTTTACGACATGAAACAGTGACGAGCAACGGCTGTGAATTAACATCTTGTTGGGAATTAACATTTGCGGATCGTGAGATTCTTTGATCTTGAAATCCCTAACATGTCACAAATTTTGACTCTCGAGACAAAGAATCTTAATCTTTTCACGAGTAGATAATTGTTTTGCGTAAATTATTAATTTCTTTTCAAACGTTAAATTAATTCTTCATGAGATTCTTTAATCAATTATTGGGATTTTTTTGGAGATTTTAATGATCTAAATCATTACGTATTATATGTTAAATTTCTGCTTATTAATTTTCCTATTAATCCCCTATCTTATTACTGTCAAATTATTAGACAAAGCATTAATTCTTTCATTTTGGTAATTTTATTTGATGTCAAATTTAATTTTTTATTAGCGAAACGTTTGCAGTGGAAAATTCGAGGATCTTTAATCTTTTAGCAAAATGTAGTAAAAACGTTAGAAAATCACACATTTTCTCTGTATTACAAGTTTATTTTCAATTGGTTAATAAAATAGCCAGATATATGCACAAAAATTGCTCATTATTATAATCAAGCATTATTTTATAACAATGAAAATAATTAAAAAATGTTTGTTTACGCAGTCTAACATGACGAGGGATTCGCTAGCAAAAGCGCTTTATTGCCGCACTGTAGCTACGATAGTAAGACGAGCCAACAGCTTGAAAAGACTCGGTTCGACTCTTGGCACCCTCTCGTCGGATTCCAATGAGTCTGTTCATAATCAAGCGGATGTTACTAGCCAACACGCCTCTACTATTGGCAGCTCAGCAGGTCTTTATTATAACAATCATTAAGACATATTATCTTAATTGCAATTTAATAGCCAGCCACTAATGTGATATATAATTACATAATTATACAATCTTGTTACTACTATTAAATGAAACAGAAAATTATTAATATGATTAAGTAATTACTTTGAAAAAGTTAATATTATCTTTTAGAAGCTTAGATCTGTTTAGATATGGTATAGTTTTTTTCAATACTTCGTTACCATTTCAGAATAATGATACAAGCACACTTCCTATTTCTTAATAGCAACAAGAGGTAAAACAAGATATTTTTCAGGGGGAACAGGATCCAGGAGCATGACTGCCCTGAATAACGCCGTGCGACACGCCACGGACGGCTTCATCGGCATCCTGGACATGTTCGGGTTCGAGGATCCTAAGCCGAGCCAGCTAGAGCACCTCTGCATCAATCTTTGCGCGGAGACGATGCAGCACTTCTACAACACTCACATATTCAAGAGCTCCATCGAGAGTTGCCGCGACGAAGGCATCCGGTGCGACGTCGAAGTTGACTATGTCGACAACGTGCCATGCATTGATCTCATTTCTTCCTTGGTAAGCTCTTTGTATCGAAGACAACGACCCAGCAATCGTTGCTTATGTAAACATTTTACATTTTACAAATAAATTTGTTAACTGATATATAAATATAGTTATTTCCTCTTTAGCTTTTCTTGTAATTTTTCCATATGCGTTCATATGGAAAATAATTAATATTAATAAATAAAAAAAGGGAGCGCCAAGTTTTCTCAAATTTTTATATTTTAAATATATAAGAATATGCTAATACTGAAATAAAAAAATCATTCTTTTTTGTTTTTATGAAGATGAAGATGTGATTGTTTTATGTATTAATTATATAATTAGATGTGTTTATTTTAATTTACAGCGTACCGGATTATTAAGTATGCTGGATGTAGAGGGCTCTATACACGGAACCGCGGAAAGTTACGTTGCCAAAGTGAAGGTGCAGCATAAGCAGAATCCCCGATTGTTCGAACCAAGGACCGTCGATTGTAGATCCTTCGGTATTCAACACTTCGCAGGAAGAGTCACCTACGACACCTCAGACTTCTTGGGTAGATAGGACTTCTCTCTTATTACATATCATAATGATTCAGGAAAATTATAAAATTCATTGTAAATAATTAATTAATAATTAGAATAATAATGCTTAACAATTTATGTGCAATATATTATACTATATATAATGATTATAATCATATACATAAATTTAAGCGGGTAAACTTCTTTGCAATCATCTTATTCCATTTTTAAAGATACAAATAAGGATGTTGTCCCTGATGACTTGGTGGCGGTATTCTACAAGCATACTTGCAGTTTCGGCTTTGCTACCCACTTGTTTGGTAGCGAGTTGAAGGCGTTATACGCGAGCGATACTGTGCCGAGGGGCGTCAGCTTTCGGATATCGCCAACTTCTCATACCGACCTGTAAGTAATCAACGACTAACAAACTATAAAAATTGATGTAGAGAGGAAAGTCCCGTAAATTTAATTTTGATAAATATTATTAATACTCTGACATATTAATTGAAAAAATGTTTGACTTCAAATAAATCCTTTTCTTCTTTTTTCTACAAAAATTTGGATTGCTGAAGTAATTATTGAAACATCTTTATTAGTGACAAACTTGAAACGTGCGTAGATAATTTCTACATCGTAATAATTGTTTAAACAATACCAACGCTCTTATGAATAATTGATCGTGACAAGTTGACGTGAAATTTAAAAGAAGAAGTATGCAATAGGAAAGTAAACGTTGTTCTTCGCAGTTTAAACGGGGACGAGCCAATATCGACGTTGACACAGGACTTTCATACGAGGCTAGATAATCTCTTGAGAACCCTTGTCCATGCTAGACCGCACTTCGTCAGATGCATCCGTAGCAATAGCACCGAGACACCGATGCACCTCGACAGGGGAGTTACGATGCGCCAGATACGCTCGTTACAGGTCCTGGAAACAGTAAACCTCATGGCAGGGGGTAAGATGGCAGAATTTTATTTTAATTAATTAAAAAATTTTAATTTATTAAAGAAATTTTTTATTCACACAATAATAAATCTTTAATTATAATAAATATAAATAATAGTTTTAAATACATTATATATGTGATAATTTTAAATGTATAAAACAAGCCTATTTAATTAAAATTAATTCGATAAGATCTTGAAGCTAATATTTATGACGGCTCATACAGGATATCCGCACAGGATGCGATTTAAAGCCTTCAATGCGAGATATAGGCTGATCGCACCCTTCAAACAACTGCGTCGTGCCGAGGAACAGGCTGTCGAGGACACGAAATTGATTTTACAAAATGCACAGCAGCTAAAGAGTAAGTTCGGCGCCAGCACTAGCTGGGCCGTCGGCAAGCGGCACATTTTTCTCAGCGAGGGTATCAGGCAGCAGCTCGAGAACCTGCGGGCGGAGACGCGACGGAAAGCTGCTACGGCAATACAGGTAGGCATATTTATTTTTTTTTAACAATTTCTTTTTTGAATATGAATCATCTTTCATACGTTTAACAAATTTTTTTTTTTTTTTTTTATTTGATTATTTTTCAGATTAAAGTGCGGCGTTTATTATAATTGTTTATATTACGTCTGAAAAGAAGAAAAATAGACATCAAATTTTCAATTTTATTTCCAGTCTACGTGGAGAGGATGGCACGTACGAAAGAGATGGCCTTTGAGAAGAACAACCCTAGGCGTAACATCTGGCATTGGTCAGAAAAAACCTCAACAACCACTTACCGGAACCAATACCGGAACCGTACAGAGGAATGTCACCGCTGGTACAGGAACTGGAACTGGCACTCGTCCAAGACCGCAACCAATCGCTGGCACACCTCCCCCAGATCCTTCGGAAAAATGCGCGGATCAAAAGATGATCCAACAAACTTGTACACACTTCGGGTTGGATTTGGTAAGCACATGAATAACACGTTCTTTTACAAAGCAAATAAATGTAAAGGCCCAAAAAAGCACAAGAATAGATACATAAAAGAGATATGAGAAATTAATATGTAATTGAGGAAAGAATATAGTTTTTTATATTTTTTTTGTTTTAATTTTGTATTTTTAAATCTAGACACACACACACACATATATTGTGTTTAAGATAACAAAGCGTTATAACGTTTAATACTTTAGTATATTTCAGGTAGAATCGCAAATTTTGCGCAAATTTATCGCAAAATGTTGCAAGAGAAAACTTTCTAACTTAATATAATCCTTCTTTTATCATACAGGAGCGGCCGCCACCTGTCCCTCCCAGTAGATCCTATACCGTGACCGGAAACACAAAACTTGGTTACCCGCAAACCAGGATTATGAAAATGCCTTTTCCAGGTAGGAAATGTCATTTAAAATAGTTTTTGGTACATAAAGTATTAATATAAAACAAAAACATGCATAAATGTAATATTTGCCCGGAAAAAAACGTTTCATATATAATTATAATAAAATATATTTACATATGTTTGTTTTCTTTTGTATAATCTCTGTTCGTGTAAAGAAGAAAAATAATTTAAAAAAAATTAAAAGGATAATTTTCGCATTTTTTTCAAAAAAGTGAAGTTTGAGAAAAAATTGTCTATATATATTATATGTAATAATTATATAAAATATAATTATATATATAATATTAATCTAATCTCAATTTTACTTTTTGTAAAAAAAAAACAATTCAAAAGTTATTTTTAATTATTTTTGTTATATATATATACAATATATATATATATGTATATACGAACAGAAATTCTACAAGAAAAAAAACATGAAAATATTTTATATTATTAAAAATTTATGCTTAAACAACTAATATAAATGTATTAATTAATTAATACTAAATCAATTCTGAGATATTTAATTAACAAACAGATTCCTAACTCATCAATTTTCAATTTTTATTTTGTATCTGAGATTATGTGATTAATAATCGTGTAACAATGTTTTAACGAATATTTTCTAAGTATTTGATACATAATTTAATATATAATTTTCAGAAGAGGGCGAAGGTGAAGTAGTCCTGTTGAAGGGAGAAACAGTTTTAGTCGTAGGTGCGTCACCCCGACGAGGCCATCTTGTTGTAGAACACAATAGTACTACATTACACGTGCCGTATCAATTTATGGAATTGAAACCTTGTAATATTAATGTTTAATGACTTTTATGATACTATTTATTTGACTCCATTTTTAAAGACTTGAGAAAAGACTGTTTATAATATTGTTTCCTTCATACAAAATTTTGATAAATTTATACATTTCTAATATAATTAAATAACATTCTAAATTTATTAATCCTCTATGAACTAATCTAATTTTGGAGTAAAATCTACATAAAAGTGAACATACACATAATTTAACATATATCAACCAACCTATTTCTAAATTAAATAAATTTAAGTTTAAAAAATTAAGAAAATATTATATTGCATTTAAAAAATTTATTATATTGAAAATTTTATTTTATCTTGTTACTCTCTCTCTCTCTCTCTCTTTTTCTCTAATTATGTTTCATAAATGGGTTTATCATTCTTTTTTAAAGAAAGTAAATAAATTTGACCATGGAGGATTAATAAAATAAAAAAATTATTAATTTTTTTCGAAGGCTCGTTGGTTGTATTCTTTCCGTGTGCGAGTTTGTTTGATCTCGATCATGACTGTCGTCTCACGTCTGCCAATTAATTGCCATAAGATCATCTCAGAGTACCCCGGCAAAAGTTAGGGTAGGTGATTAGTATTAAGAGAGAGAGCCGGCGGCATCACTCGCGGTGGAGTCAGCTCTAAAGGACAGTGAACTTCGTCCTCTAATTAATTACACCTCCTGTTAAACGAGCTTAACGCGGAAGTCACAGCGGCCGTGCTTATCGCTCATTTCAGACACGGCATACTGACTTACCCTAAGCTGTTCGTCTTCCATGTAGATAAGATTCTCGCAAAGAAGTCTACGGTGCCTGATAAGAAAAGTGTAAGCCAAAAATTGCAAGGATAATAAGTTAAAGTCAAACAGAATAATATATGTTTTCGAGTTGATTGTGATTCACATTGAAAAATGTGCACAAGATGGACAGAAGACCGGTTTAATTGGATTGGATTAAGTTAACGTGTTCAATAAATCGTAGAATTTTTATGTTAAAATTATAACTACAGGTCTAAGTCTTTCAACAAATTGGCAGCTAATCCTTTTTACGGTATCATATGTTATTAACTATATTTCAAATGGTAGATAAATATATCTATAAATACATATCTATATATATATAATTCTCTTTTTATATTTCGTTAAAAATCTATTTAAAATAATCGAAATACGTATGGCTTACAGTTATTTTTATCAAGTACTGTACAGCCTTATATGTAGAAGTATTTTCGAAAATAATGAATATAATATGTATACTTGCAGCAGGTTACGGATTATTCGTGTAACTTATATAAATATAGAATATGCACATTTTTCTCTTTTTCTTCCTCTCTCCCTTCCTCCTTTCCTCCTTTCCTCCTTTCCTCCTTTCCTCCTTTTCCTCTCTCCCTCTCTCTCTCTCTTTCTTTCATACATATATTAAAAAAGAGAATATATGATTTTATTGTAATACTTTTTACCAACAGTATTTGTTTTAAATTTTTAGTACCAATTAGAAAACACTGCCACAATAATATATCTGTATTGTTAGATCTGTATGCTAGTTTATAAATAATTATAATTATGATACTGAACCTGGTACTGTTACCATAGAAAGAAAAATCCATTTTGTATATACACGATCTCGTTTATTCACCGATTCCAAGATGAACCCAGGAATGAAAGCGTAAATTACAAATTTATAATGTAGATCTTTTGGAAAATATACGGAGCCTGTATATAAAGTTCTAACTGTATCGAGAATGTGGTTTCAGATACCAGAGCAATATAAAGCATATATATAGATATACGTATATGAGCAATTGTATGCGTCAAAGAATATAAAATTCAAGTACACGCACCTTTAAAGAAAGGGCAATTATAATGGTTGTTATCGATTTTTTCCAGTTTTCCCGCCATTAAAATAAATTTAAACTAGGTTTTTATTTGAATATTTTTTATTTTTCTATTTCTGACATATGATTATATTCATAGATTATAGATAACAATTAAAATAAAGTTTAATTTCAGCAGAAAGAATATAATTTAAAGAAAAAAAAATAATATAGAGTATGGTTAAAAGTGTCCAATAAAATGCAAAGTACGTATTAAACATTTTTTAGGAAAATAAAATCCATAAGAAACACTTTTCTCGATGACTATTAAGATAAACGTTTGAATATATGCAAATTTTTTAAAATTTATTTTTAAATAAAAAAAGAAGATTACTAAGGTTTACAACCATATAAGAAAATTGTGTTTCTCGTGGTGTAAAAGAATTGCATACCCGGAGAACTAGGAATTCAAGAAATTGGAAATTCTAAGATCTAGCGTGTGTTTTGAGCTTACCTGTATGTCGGAATGCACTGGCTTTGATGCGCAACGCTAAACACGTACCGCGGAATTCATCTCACGAACGGAGGGAGCTTTATAGCGAGAAACGCGAGATAGAGAAGAAGCGCGTCGCGAGCGTTCCTCTTCTGTGTTCTTACGTAAACAAATCTTTAAGCTGGCCGCGCGCGCGCGGCACCGACGCTACGCGACGTTGACATGCGCTATGCATTTACCAGAAAGTGGTAAAATGTGATCTCGCAACCTATGGTACAACCTTAAATTTACAATAATTTAATATTAAAAGAAATATGATAAAAATAAAAACTGTAATTAAAATATGTAAAGCTATACTTATAAATGTATGAGATGCATTTTTTAAGAACACGCGCACATTTCGAATAAAAGACAAAAGAATTTATTACCAAAATATTGCCATTATGAAATTAAGAGAATGATTTCTTGATCATTTTGAATAGTTTAATATAGTGACATTATGTATAAAATAATATTTTGTTTTATTTAAATAATTTTTCTAATCCAGTCTAATATATTTCATTGTAAGTTCACTGAGAATTGAAAATAATAGGATGCTGGTGGGACATTATTTATTATAAAAACATGTGTATCCTAGATTACTATAAAAAATATAAAGATAATATTTGTTTATTAATAAAATTGTCTTAATCTTATTTTAATTGCGAATATATACTGTTCAAATTGATGTTATCAAAAATCCTTTCTGAATAAGTTGCATCAACGGAATGCATTGTACGTCCTGAAGAAAGGGAGCACGAAAATCTCAAAAGCGAGAGAAAAGCAAAACCAGGAATGAGGAACGAGATCGTGTATTCTACGTCAGGGATTCCAGGCGCCGCCGGAACGTGGTATGGCGCAGATGTATGTGTTTCTCGCTCTGTGAAAGCTCTACGAAGATAACGATATTGAATCGCAATGTCTCGGACATCGTCGTTCGACCGTCGCGATCCGTTCGAATGCACCCGACTGACCCGCTTCCGGCCATCTCGCCGGGGGAATCCCGTGAAATCCTATAGCAGACGGAGGGCTGCTATGATCGACTCCGACACCTTAGGCGTACCGTAGAACGAGAAATCAATTGGCGTCATACAAAGTGAGATCTCTGAGAAGAAATATTTCTCAATTTTCAATTTATTATATTTCTTTATTTATTTATTTATAGCCTATTTCTACGATTAATTATTTAAATCGCTAATCTATGTGACGCGTAGATTAGATTAGAAACGTGTTAAATAATATAAATTTTTATATTATAATATATTTTCGCGCGTGTACGTTTTTGTTGCATATATTCTTTTACGACGAAGGAATAAGAAACAATTCTTTCCAATTTTTGATGTATAATTTAATGATTTTCACGGAATTTGCATTTCAACGATAGCACTTTATTTCGTCTGCTACAACTATTACACAACTGCAACGGACAGCTTAAGTTGTACCGCGAGCGTTGAGCAGCGGCAGGTGCATCGTCTTTCGCCTTTAATAACCAATTCGTGCAGCCGTCAAGCTTTCGAACTTGCCACAAAAGCTCCGATTGTTCCGCGGAACGTCGGAAGACGTAAGAACGAATTCGCGAATCCCTCGCGAGACTCCGCCAATCAAAAGCTGCATAATATCGCGAATATTAAATTTTTCACCCCCATCCTCCTCGTCCTTTTTTCCCGTTCTCCTGCTCTCCACGCTGCTGCTGCTGCTGCTGCTGCTTGAAATGCTTTTTTTTAATATATGCCCAGAAAATATTGACAGTTAAATTTAATGCTGATTGGTCTATGTACATTTACAAATAAAACGTCGAGAAAAATTTATAGAAATGTTATGAATTTTTAATATTTCTAAAAGATAAGCCAAGAAAATATAGACTATTATTAAATATCTTAGCACTTGGATTATTAAATATATAATTCTCATTAATTTTTAAATATACATATAACTTAATTTTATTATATTTTGTGATCAAATACATCACATGTAAAAGAAACAGATATAAATTAATTTTGTATTTTTGTAAACCAGGAAAGTTTTACAAATCTATTATTTAAAAGAATATTGGTAAAACATAAAATTTTCGTTAAACAAACAGCATAGAACATTTTGTATAGAATGTTTGTTTTCATTTTTCGGAATAAAAGAAAAAGAATTTTATTTAAATCATATTATTCATATTTAAGCTCAAAAGGTTGATCGATACTGCATTCATATATGTGTATATAAAAGTTGAATGTAAAAAGATTAATTTCTCGCGCGGCAAACAGCTGTGGCGAACGCAATAAATGTGTCGAAAGGCTGAGGGCTGGGCGTCCTGCAAGGCGATTGCGTCGGAGGCATGCTGGAGAACGATAGACGGCCGATTGAAATGCAAATGGTGGCGGTCGACGTTATTTCGGTCCCGGTCACGTGTACGTGTCGGCGAGTGCGCTTGTTTCAAATTCGATCGCGCCCTTTTCCCGGGGTGTCGCGACACGCAAATAAGCGACGTCGACGTTACAAAAATCCCGCTATCAAACCGCAACCAACGCCGGGCGTTCACTGTTCAGCGGCGCCATCGCGCCTGGAGATAAGCTGCAGTTTCAATTACGTTAAAGCGCGTACGTGTACCGCTATTTTATGTCTGCGACAATCTATAGTACAAAAATTAATAATAAGAAGAAAAATTAAAATTTAATTTAAAGGATGATTTTCGCATTTTTTTCCACAAAAGAGTGAAGTTTGAAAAAATAAGAAAAAATTGCCTATATATGTAATAATTGTATATAAAATATAATTATTATATATAGAATATTGTAAATCTAATCGCAATTTTATTGTTTGTATATAAAAAAACAACGCAAAAATAATTTTTTAAAATTAATTTCCAATTATTCTTATTATTATTATCTTTCTTATATATACAATCAGAAATTATACAAGAGAGAGAAAACATATATAAACAATATTTACATGTAATCATATATAAAGAATTTTTCAACAGAAATACACTAAAAAAAGAAACCTTAAAAAACTATATCTCAGAATATTATATACTTATATAAATTCAAACTATGATTTTTGCAGAATAGCCATTTAAAACTACATAATATTACTCCTTCTAAATAGAAAAATAAAGATATAAGTTAACGATATATGTTTACCAAATTTTTTATTTTTAGTACGAAAAAACTAAGCAAAACAAAGTTAAAATAAAATCTCTGGAAAAATTTCGTACTTGAAATTGATTAAAAATCATGCTTTATTACCTCCTAAAACTTAATTTGTTCAAAATGTTTTTATCCATAACGTAAAATGTTCTCGTATCTAAATGTTTTATATTTTTATTGGGGAAATGCAGAAATTAGTTTACGCTGCTACATTTAGGACGGTATTCATAGTCGGTTCTTATATTTAAGACCATCTTAAATACAATCTTAAGATGTCGTTAACCAATCACAGAGCCGTATTAGCATCTTAAGATATTACTTAAGACGGTATTGAAATAAGATCTGATTATGAATACCTTAGAATTTGTAAAAACTGATGAAGCATAGAGAACGTGTTAATTCTATTTTCGAATGTTGCGGGGTGAACGCGGCATTTGCAAATACCCAGATAAAGTTTCGTAACACAAAGCGCATCGCCGATATCGTAACCCCCATAACGCGAACAGTTGATAAAGCCACTGCACAAAAGTCTGAACAGCATTGACAAGTATAGGTACGCGTCAAATCTTCGATCGATTTTATCGGTTTCAATTTTTTTTCTGGACGCGACATACAATCGCCGAGCACAATGATAATTCACACTATTTGACGAAGCGTGCAACAGTGGAAAACCAATAAACAGCGTAAAACACGCTCGGAAATGTCTGTATTGTTGATCAATAATCGCTTTTTCGAAATCCTTTTTAATCCGTGGCCAATATTTCTTTACAATCGTGCTATTTGAATTCGGTTTACAAAGTATCTCATAATAAAACGCCTCGTACGTAAATATAATTTATAATAAAAAATTGATCTCTTCTATTATTTTTTATATATTAATTTCTATTTTTTAAAATAAGTTTATCTTGATGTAGTCAGGACACCACATCAACGATGCAATTAATTTTGTTATGCGGATCGGTGTAACTCGAACAAAGGCACTCGATAAGGACCGGAATTCGGTCGAAACGTCGTGCAATTCCTGTATCAATTGGCCAGTTGGGTCGAAATAAACCGACTTATTTTGAATTATTTGCTGGCGACTGAAATTGTTTTGTTTATTCTATTTTTTTATTTAGCAGAAATGCTTTTCTATTAACTATTTTATTATAATTATTATTATTTTCCAAATAAATCAATTAAAATCAATTTATCGGTGAAAGCACACTAATATTTTGCTGTTTAAAATAGTTACGGAAAGTTCAAAACCATCTGAATATATTCGAATCTATTATTAAGAGACTCACAAAAAATCTCATCTCTCTTTGATCTCTAAATCTCTAAATCTCATAGAGTGATTTCGCCAATAATATAACGGAATGATACGATCTCACTCTAAAGCTAAATAGTGAGTCACGATTCACTAAAGATCGACTAATAAATAATTTTAACAGAGTGAAGTTTTCCACTCAAAATTGTAGACTGACATAATTCGATCACTTCTATGGTCACTGATCTACTGCACTCGAAAAGAGCGCTCTTTCACTCAAATAGAGTGCGATTTCACTCCAACTCATAAAACGCAATTTTACTCTTCCTTAGAATGGCAAATTACTCAAAGTGCACAGGCTCAATTTTCACTTGCTTTTCAAATTTCACTCGTTTTGAGAGATATTTCACTCTTCGACTTTTAGAGAGTGCAATATGCTTTGTTATGATTTCTTATTTGAAAAAACGTATATTCGAACGTAGTGTTCTAACACATGAAGTTGCAACTAGTTTTAGATGTACTTGAACCAGCGATATCGTAGTCGGCAGTAAATACAATCTAAAAGAAATCTTCTTTTCTTTGTGTTTCGATACATAATTTACGACTGCACGATTGGAGTTCTAAAGAAATTCAAAAGAATCGCGCCAGCTTCGTGACTGGAAACGACAAAAGTAGGTTTTCACAGAGCGGAGGGACGCGGACGGCGGCGGGGACGAACAAAAAAGTTTCGAGACTTTGTCATTTTTATCGGCAGTCCCAATATCCACGTCTCGTGATTGCCTCGCGAAACTTTTCTGATCTGTCTTCCGGTCGAAGATCTCCTCCATTTCGCTCGCGGGGCTTACCGCACGTAAATCACACGCTGCGTTCCGAAAGCTCGTGTATGATACAGGATGCGTTAAAATTGATCGTCTGGAGTTTTATACACACGGCATAATAGTCAAAATAAATAAAAACGCTTTTGCAAACGTGAATACAGAAATCGCTTGCTTTCGAGTTAGACAAAAATATTTTGTTTTGTCATAAATATTCATAAATTGTCTTTATTTCATTTCAAAGCATGCATTTGTGCGGAAGTATGAATTATAATCTAAACATTAACATTTCCAGTGTAATTCAAACTCCAAAAATCTGAATTTTTTCATAGCAATAAAGTAAGTTATTATGTTAATAAATCCTGAAATCCGGCATTTAATAATTAAAAAATTATGGAGCATTTTCACATTAGAATATTTATTTATTATGCATTCAAAAATAAGAATTATAATGCAGACAAAAATATGATAGGATCAACTCAAGTTTATTTTCAGCTTGTGTTAGCAACTGCTAATCCATCAATTCTTATAACTATTTAAAATAAAATTTATTATTCACTTGTTAGTTATTCAATATTGCCTTCATAGTTTCATCTTACATTTTTATTATAATAAAAATGTAAATAATAAAAAAATTCTAAAATAAATACATTTTCAGAAATAGAATAAAGAATAACAGTCCCATTCGTTGTTCTAACTGCTTTTGTTTATTTGGTAACTCATCAATATACAAATTTGCTGTAAACTTAGAGAAAATAAAGCGGAAGGTTTCTGTCTCATCTTCCGATTTACTCAACGATTCACTCTAAATTATTTAAAAAATATGCATTCCACGCGCGAACGAATACGCTAATAAAATCCTCGATGTTTCAACTTAGTTCGTTAATAATAATTAATTGTTAATAACTTGTTAACAGTCGCTTACGCGCGTTTATGCGAGACGCACTCCATCGATCCAAAACGGACGCGATAATTCACCGCTAATATCCTTGCCGCCATTTACCCCGATACTAAAGATGAGATTGCATCAGATTGCAGATATGTAGTTTTGCAGATATGCTATAAAAATATTAAATAGTCTACTTATATAAATTATTTAATACTATCCACAAGTAAAAGAAAAATTAAATACATAGAATTAATTGCCAATTCCAATTATTTTCAACCTGATCTAATTCTATTCTTGTAAAATCTCGATAATAAAGTGTTGTGTGTTGATACAATAACTAGTAATTATTTATTTCAAAAGACATTTCATCGAACATACCTTTACATCAAGATTAAGATCATCGACAAAATATCTAATTACTCAGTGATTGTTTGTAGATGCAAAACGATTGTGGAAATTTTATTAAATCATCTATATATACTTACAACAGTTACAACAAACACGAAACTATACAAGGCGGCGAAAAATCGTTCCGGTTCGGCTCGAGAGGCGCGAGAAATACTCGGAAAGTGGTAAACGGATAAAATCAATAGGACATGACTTCGTTGATATGTCTACTTAACTTCAATCTTATTATTGTACGTCCACCCTATACAACATTCAACAATCTCGATGGGAGACACTCGTATTTATACAAGAAAAAAGAAAATCACAGGCTTTTATAACACACGCCAGACGAATGATAGGTAAAATTTATAATACAAAAATCTATTAGTAGTTAAAATATTATTATTATCATCACCATTATTGTGTTTGAAGGTTCGTCTTGTAACTTCCGAAGCTACGAAACGTTACCGCACGACGGGTAATAATCCGCGTTACCCGTTACAGGTCGCTGTCTCATTATTATTATCATTATCATTATCATTATCATTACAATTATCATTAGCGTTATCATTATTATTATAAATAGAATGGAATAGTAAAGAAGAAATGTATAAAAGATACTTAGAAGAAAAAATTCAGAAATTTTGGTCATGAAGTACTCTAAGACATAGAAACGTTGCAAGTGTATCTGCATAGAAAAAAAATATATATATATTCTTTAGCGATATAAATAATTTATTTTAAACGAATAAATAAGAGCGATAGGCAGTAGTTGCTTATGCTGATCTCTAGCCTGGTGAAGTATAATATACTTTCGATATGCTATAAAAGTCTGTGAAAAGAAGCCTTCATTCTTACATTCTTTCGTAACACCTTGTGTCAAAGATAACTTCTTAAATGCCTGATTTCCTCGTTTCAATATGATTTAATGATTCCAGAAATCACTGATTACCGGTAAATCTTCGATTGACTTGACGTATTAAAATTATCGTCTTCTATCACACTTCTTAAAATTAAAGAAATTCTCAATGCCTAGTACTGAAATCAATCAGAAATTTTAAATTTTTTAAATTAAAAGTATATGTATATTTAGATTCGATTCTCACTTTTCGATTCGATTCCAGGCTTTTGATTTTTATGAGAATTTTCATCTTCGAGAAACTAAAATTGTAAATTCTTGTACATCTTTAATTTATGTATATTCTGAGATTCATATTTCATCTGTAGAGTGTATGAAATCGATGGATCCTCAGATTTCTAGATTTTATACCGTCCAATATATCAAATCCCCACAAGTCAATTTAAAATTCATTTAAAAAGTTAAAAATAGATTTACAAACAAATTGTGTAAAATTTACAAATGAGTTCCCAGATTCTAGAAAATCATAATTCTAGACCTTTTGATTATTATATAGATCCTTCAATTACTTAAAATATAAAAGTCCTGGATCCTTGAAAACACTCGCGACCTTTTTATATCCCCTTCCTGTCGTATTATATGAATTTTTTAACATTTACATTCTGAGCAGTGATATGAATAATCGTTTAGATATGCTATTGCTTTTCGGAAACAAAAAAATCAGGCTGTACACATCGACGCTTTTTCGCTACCTTAAATTTACTTGCGTTAAAGAATACGAATCGTACAAAACAGCTAGAATAGCCGCCCATTGAATTATCAAGGGACCTTCTATCTCGTGCTTTTTTCTTTTGAGGTTTCGTTTAAATTATAAATGCCATAATAGTTTAGGATGCGATACTTTTGGCGATTTATATTCTATTTTTCTCCAACAATGGTTCTTAGAACTAATAAATGTATGAATTACACTTAAAACGTTTCGTGTAAAATTAAAAAATCACATGCTATAAAAATAAAATGTTGGAAAAAATTCCGTAAAACAATTTTTCGAGGTGTATAATAAATCGTCCTTTTAATTTAACATTAACGTACTGAATTCCCTCGATTTCGCACAACGTATATCCTTTTTCGTCTCTTTTTTTTTTCAAAAGAAGCACTCATCGACTTTTAGCAGATTATATTTTTCAAATATTACTTTCGTGCTTTCCTTCCACTACGAAATAGAAGTCAATTTATTTTACACAAAGATGTGTAAAATACTCGACAAAAACTTGGCAAATTTCGACACCACCGAATTCTCAAGAATTTAAAAACTAGGTTCTTTCTTAATACCGTTCATCGTGATACGAAGAGACGGAAGATTTTAAAATACAAGTCAACCTCGATTCTCGCCTCTCGCCACAGAACGGCCAAGAGAGGATATTTCCATTTTGTCTGGCGGAGGAGATCGATGGCGATCGCCTCACCGTTCTCGAGTACAATTCCGAGAAAGTATTTTGGCCGCGAGAGGAGAAACGCGCCGGATATTCCAACTTCCGTGAACTCACTCGTGGGGCGCTTTGACTCTGTGTGGGCAGGCGGGGGAGAGAGTGACATAAATATCGTCTTACCGAAACGAAACACGTTATCTTGCGAAAAAGTTCTCTCGCCGGAAGATCAAGAGAGTAAACTCTTTAAGTCCTTTCCAGGTGTTTTTCAACTCCGTGGTGGTACTTTAGTGTCGTGCGACGCACGTGAATTTTTTTCCGGGGGAACAAAAAATGAGAGCAAAGCTGACCAGAAATCTCTGTGTAAAATTGAAGTATGTAAAACGTGATATTCCCCTTCATTATATACGGTTACCGGGCCGATTGAGAGAAGCTCGTTTTTACACAAAGCCCAGAGAATCGTCACGAAAATTTTCAAGTAGAATTCGTATTATACAAAAATATATTTAAAAATTCGACAAACTGAAAGTGCGCTAATCATAATTTGCTACAATTGAATATCAGCCTCCATTTCGTTATTTTCGCGTTGCAATATACATTTTCGCAAAACTCGTTCGGAATGGTAAAACAAATTTATTATCATTATTATTACCGTTTCCGGTTTCGTTTCGCAACTTAATACTTGAGCGATTTTAAAGGAATGTATTATTTTGCAAGCGTTCGAGGGAAGCGGAGGTCGAAACACCAATGAGCGGCTCATTGTTTGTTAATAACGGCTGCGTTTTCACCGCGCACAATAGTAAAATCCCATTTTCATTGTTACATTGACAGAAATGTGGCGTTAAATGTCACGGGGGGGAGGGCACTATTAATTTTCAATATTACGATATCCTAACAATAAATTCTATCAATAATGTGGTGTTCAACATTTCGCCATAATACAATATACCACATAATCTTAAATACAATTATACGATTGGTACCTATGTTTACGTCGAATGTATGATATCTACATGAGAATTAGATTTCGGGACTAGTTCTGGTCACGCCGTAACGCTACATGCACGGTGAAAACGCGGGCTTTATTACGAATAGCTCCTACTTTCGTAACGACGTTACACGCTTCGTCTAAACGTCTCAATCATGCGTATGATCAGGGTTATCACAATGTTTAAACGACGAAGAGAAATTTTTAAATTCTATGCGAATATTTTACTTCGCGAAATAGCTGGAGAAATAATGTGGACAAAAATGAGATGTATGACAGTAATTAAAATCGACTGAAAATTAATTATGCCCAAATAACGGACAATTTATGTGAATATTAACTAAATAAAATGTCAATATATCTAAAGTTTGTCAAGTTGTAAAATATCTCGTCCGTACATCATTGCATCGTTTGATGAATAATATATTAATGAAAAAAAAATTAATACATGTAACATAAATTATTAAAATAAAAAATAACATTTAAAATTGCTTATTAAAATATCGTAATTTAATTCAAGTTCGCGTCGTGATTTAATTAACATAATTGAATTAAAATTAAATCAAAGCGTTTATGTAATAAAATTAATCCATGTTATCTCTTGTTATAAAATATTTATTTTGTAAACGTTATTAAATAAAAATGTTAAATAAAAGCCAATATTAAAAAATTTAATTTAATGAGACGTAATTTAATTCAACAAACAAAAATTTAATTTAATTACAAATTTAATTTTATGAAACATTTTCTCTCGCGCGCGTATAACAAATAGGAATACTTTTCATCAAAATATCATTTCACGTCATTTCTCGAACTCAAGTTGTACGAATTGCATTTAAAAGCGAGAATATTTTCACGGATCGTAGTCGTCATTTAAACAATCGTGCTCATCTGATTTCCATGCTCGTTACAATCATCGCAATTTAACATCCGACAACGGTTTAATGAATGTTTATCGATAATCTGTCGAATCAGTTCTTTGCGATTACTCTTACTTAAAGTTAGGTAAGTAGTTAATTAAATTAGTTACTTAGGCGCGTTGATCAGCGGCGCGGGTGTTTTTCTTCTCACCTCGCCGCTTCTCCGTCCTTGTCACGTATCGTACTTTCTTCGATATATCGTCTCGTGGATGGCTTCGTATCGATTATCGTCGAAAATAAAAAAGGAGAAAAGGGACTGTTGTCCAGTTTTTTTTTAACGACCGTCTCGAGTCGATTTATTCGCAATCGAGCCTCTCGATGAAGACCCTCAAACGTGGACTGTCAAAATTAATAAATGCACAGTCTTCTTTTCACCTTGCTTATACCTCTTTGACGAAATACTGGAATCCTTGGACCGTGTCCGAGAATTCTACGATGTGTGCAAGTTTGAATCTTTGCATCTTTGTTGAAAAAAGCTAGGCCGTTTTTTTTAATCTTTAGGATCTTATATATTGAAATTTGATTTGAATATTGTAAATATTTGAATCTTTGAGAATTCTTGACATATTACGTACTAAAATAAATACTAAAATTTTGAATCGTAAATAATCAAATCAATTGTTGAAGATTCTAAAGTTTCGACCATTGTGGAATTTTTAAAACTATCCCCGGAAATCCTAGATTTTAAGGTTTCAGATTTGTAAATACTGGAATATCTAAAACTTTAATTTTCTAAATGTCTAGTATTTTAAGTTTCAAGAAATTTATAAAAAATTAAATATTCATCGTATTTGAAACTTTATCGATTTCAAATTTATAGCTTTATCCAGTTATAGAATTCTCGGATCGCTATCCTGCCCGAATTCATTATTCTACTCTCACTCATTCCTAAACTGTTACACTATTTACTCTGTTTCACTTCGAACTCTTTCTTCTCTCCGCATTCCAAAGTTTCAAAAACTAGGGAATAGGATGCTGCACGCGATGCGGAACCTTTTGACAAGGATAGTCCTTACATTTCTTAATCCATTAGGATGATGTTTCATAGCTCATCAAGTCACGGTTACTGTTATTTGTTACTTCAAATCCCCTCGAAAGAAAAGAAATCGATATTTTCTTCCTCACTGTGTGATTCTTTCGAGTTCAATGAAGAAAGACGCTGGTAACAGACCTGGTGGTGTGGGGAGGCAAATCGGGGGCCTCAGTGAGGGCCCCCTCGTGCCCCTATGCACTCAGACCGAGCCGATGTATCTTCGCCGAAAGGAAGTTGTGCAGAACGAACACGATTGGTTTCGGACAGCTCTCCAAATCAAGCTCCTACAATAGAATTAATCGATACTTCTTACTTACTGACCGAAGTACGGCATACATAAGCTTCCGGGTTTTTTAAGAAAATATCTGCTTTTTAAGTAATCAATTTTAAGTATTTATAGATTCGGGAAAAAAGTAAAGAAATAGTTTTTTAAGAACTGAGAATATATAACTAGCCTTTTTTAGTCATTAATAAAAAAAAATAATAATGTAAGTTAAAATAAAAAAATTTACGATTATAACAAACGTTCCTTCATTTTCATAAACTTATCCTCAAATTTACGGTGGATTTACTCCGAAGACATTAAAGAGACATTAAAATTTCCAGTCTTCTCGGTCCTTTTGTGTTCTAAAATCCGTATGTCTATCAAATACTCACAATTTCGCCGTCTTCGCCTCCAAAATCGAGCCACAGAAGACGGGCGCCGTCGTCCGCGGACATTTTCAATTTGTCGAAGGATCTTCTCCAGAGTGGCGTGGGCGGTGAAGCAGGACTTACGCCGTTCCCGGCGGTGCCCCGCGTTCCTGCGGCGTAAAGCGCGAAACCTTCCTCGTGGTTGACAACCAACTGACAGGCTTTGCCTTGCCATGTGCAACCTATAACACACGAAATATCAACGAAATTAAAATAACAGTATAGGTAAAGAAAGATATGAATCTATGCAATATCCTATCCTATTTAATTGATTCCATTCAACCTAATACAATTCAAACGTTTCTTTAAATATTATTTTTATATTTTATCGTTAATATCCCTAACTGCACATATAGATTCTGAGAATGTTCGGAGAATATTGCAAACGTAGAAAATATTTTACGAAATTAAATATATTCTTAGTACATTCGTAATATCTGTAAGGGATAATAGATACAAATTCTGTTAATATAGGCCAATTTCGTGTCTTGTTTATTCTCCTTATGATGTTTATTGTTTCGCCAATTTTTCTTATTTTACTTATAACAATAACACAAATTATAATAATTAAATAATTTAAACTTATACACATAATCGAAACAAATCTTTTAATAAATTGATTGTTCATTTTTTCTGAATAAAAATGTGATTAGATAATTGTTAAGAAAATTTTAATTATAAATTTTATTATTTCATAAACCCAGTTACGTTAAAAATAAATAATAATGAATAAAGGCTATATTTTTTATTTATTTTTAATCATCGTGATCGTAATTAAATAACTGTATTTAATTTGCATGTAAATTTCTTGCGACACGTTATTTTTTATGAGACAGCCTGTATTTGTAATACATTTTTCCATTGCGCATTTCTGCCGCATCGGTATCCACGGTTCTTTATCATCGACGAGTTCGCGCGCGACGCAAGACGCGAATAAAAAGACGCGTATGAAATGGGCGAGGCATTCATCTCGATTTATTATTGCCGTTCGTCGTCTCTGAAAAGAAATTAAAATTCATCGAACCGAACGCGGAAAATGACGAGAGTAGTAGATGTCGACTATCATTCGCCGCTATATAACTAACATCGAAGGAACTCGAGTTCACCATTTCCTCAAGTATTTGACGCTACGCATTTCCGTCTCTCGTCCACACAATTTTTAATGTATACTATTTGTCAATTTTATTTTCCAAATTTTCCTAACCTTCTTAAATTAATTTACTAAGAATTACTTCAAATATCTAAAAGAATCAGCCTCTTTTTAAAATTATTAATGATCAAGTGTATAGTTAATATGTAAGATTACTCACGAACGGTGTACTCCCGTAAGGAATGAGCGGCCGCGTGGCATCCCTGAACGATCGCCCTTGCCCAGGCCGCCAGATCTCTTCGTGTTTCAGCTCGTAAATGATGCGTGACTACCCCGTCCATCGTGCCAACCCGAACCGCGAACGTCGCCCCGTGTTGAGTCGACCCGCTACTGCTGCTCGCTGCTTCATTCTGTCGCGTGGGAGTGGAGACCAGCCTGAAATCATTCAGTTCAAGTCGTTTTTAAGCCCACAGATTCTTATGAAAGTCGTTAAACATGTATCAATCTTTAAAAATTAATACAAAACTATTGAAGTTCTCCTTCCATTCTCTAAATCTCATACAGTGGTTTCGCCAATATATTAGAATTAGAGTGATTATGGATAGTCATTCCAAAAGAGAGGGTTGTCACTCTAATTTGTAATTGAGTAAATGCGGAATGCGGGCATTCCCTCTCATAAGGTAGAAGTGAATTTTTCATTCAAATTTTTAGAGCGGCTCTAGCGAGATTATATCACTCTTCACTCTTTGATTTTTAGAGAGCGTGCATCTCGCGCGGTTAGACGCGGTTTTTACATTAGATCGATACCCAAGCATGATAGAATGAAGATTGAAGATTCCGCGGGGGTACGAAAATCACGTGACATCGCTCTTAGGGGGCCGTCGGGTAAAAAGCGCCCGACCTTTATCGAAACGATCGAACGCGCCTTGTAGCGAGTCACGGGTATGGATTCATTCCCGCGTCGTCCCTTCATCCCTCTCTCTCTCCCAGCGGGTAGGTAAATTACCTCGTCATCCGGCTCGCCTCGCTCGTAAAATCGTCGCGGCTTTATTGCATGTGGGACGAAGCTGCAGTGTTCACCTGACACGGGTTCGGCCACGTATGCACCCCCCGGTCCCCCCCCCCCCCCCACGAATCCATTCCCTCCCACCAATCTGCCCGCTGACGAATGGTCCTGACGTTCGCGAGCCCGTGCACTAGATTTATAGATTTTTCCGAGGGACACTGGCGAGCTCGAAAAAAAAGAGGAAAAACAAGAAGTGATAGAAAGAACACCCTACGCAATAGAGGACAGAACGGACGTAAAAAAATAGTACACTTGGACCGGAAAAAATGCCCGTGGCCCTCGACATTATTCGACATGCCTAACGGTCGCCGCCGCCGGGGCCTTTTTCGCTCCGATGCTATATAATGATTGCCCACTGGCATCGAGATGTAGTTGAAATTCCGTGACAAAGCAGAGCATCTAGATTGTTCAAATTATACTGCTCAGAGCATTTAAAGAGATGTAGGAGGGATTAAAAGAAACATTAATTTATCAGCAATTATGCGGCTGAAATATTATTTCTGAATTTGGGGAACAGAAATATTAGGGGTATTCAAATAAGTTAGAGTTTAACGGTTTGACAGGTTATGTCGGGTTAAAGTCGAGTAAAAAGTTAATTTTTAAACTTTTAACCCAAAGATTAATGTGATAGGTTAATGAGTCACTTATGTATTTTGCATAACCTTAAAGAATAGCGCGCCCAAAGTTAATTAATTAACTTTTTACTCGACTTTAACCCGACATAACCTGTCAAACCGTTAAACTTTAACATATTTGAATACCCCTATTGTTTAAACATCCGATATCTGAGTCTCGACATTTAAGAAAATAAATCTTTGAAATATTTAATCATCTTTAGATCATCTTTATCTTTAAACTTCAAATCTATCCTTTAAGCATTTGTCTTGCAAATTTGTTGGAAATAATGTATTCGTATCCATTATCTGATCCAAACACAGATCTTAACGTCGCTAGATCCTTGATTATTGGCTGAGGTTCGAAATAATTTGAGTTCTCCCGGCGCAATGGATATTCATTGGCATTATCGCGAGGAGCTCTTCGGCGGGACAGTAGAAAAAAAATAAGACAACGGCAAAAAGCAAAGCGCGACTGGAGAAAATTCCGATAAGCGGGAGGAAGTTGGAGAGACAGCCGCAAACGGTAAATAAAAGCGTTAAACGAGAATGGATGTTCGTCGGCGGTCGTAATCCGACGAAAAAGCCCGCAGGAAGAAAAGAAAGTTTCCCCGGGGATAGCCGAATCACTTCCGGTTTGTCTCGCAGTAAAACTTCCTTAAGTCGGCCATTTCGCGTTCTCGCTCGCGTCGGGCCCGATACACCACAGGCCCCGTCGACCGGAAATAAAACTTCCCGACATGTTCCGCTCTTTTCACGTGTCTTTCAGCTTCTTCGTTTCTTTCGCCCCATCGAATGGAAACTTCAAGAAAACGATGTCTGAATGTTTGATGACGGAAGAAGAAGATGATTAATAGCGACAACCCGAAGCTCGAAGGAAAATTTTTTCCCCTCGTGCGATATATTGATTAAATTTTCTATTTAATGAAAAAAACGTGGACGATCATTATGCATCAAAAATTTCAATAAATTCCAGCATTAAGATTTATAACGTATATAAAAATGCACGATTAAAGGTTTTAATAAATTTTATAATTATATTAAATAAAGGCAAATAGATGGTCGGATATTGAATGTGAATCAAGTATACTAAATAGTTAAATATTAACCCAGTATGGAGTGACATCGTAAATAAATTTGTTCTATTGTGCATAATTTATTATTATCTGTATTGCTTTATTATTGACCAAACACGCGCGATACGCATGTTTAATCGGAAATGTAAATAACATTGACTTGTTAGTGAAACAAACACGCAATTATATACAATTCCCTATAATTTCTTCCTCCGATAACATTAAATAGGAAACCATCTTCGATATATTTTTATCTTATGTTAATATAAATGACGTCAATTTATCCGCCTCGACAGTGGGAAGTGGGAACAAGCAGCCTTCTTACTTCGTTATACAGTATCTTTGTTCAAGAAAAAAAAATGATATTCGAAATGTCCCATATATATCCCGTATATAACGGACACGATAAAAACAGAGGCGCGGGCTCGTAAGCTCCCACGAACGATCGATGCGCGTTTCCCTCTAGTCTTTTTCACTTAAAATTTAAACGAGGCTTAGCTGGATCACCGATCATTCAAACAGCGTGACTGCCTGACACCACATTTAAGCCGCTCGAAAACACCCGGGCTCATCGTTAAAAATGAAGCTGACGTTAATTCACAACAGCGATGCGCGGGAAAGTTTAACGCGATATAAAATAATGCAACGAGACATTTTCGGCGTTACGCAATACATAACTTTCGCTCGGGGCGCTTTATTTTTCCACGTATTTGCAGGAGGCAGTCTTTGTAGCAGTAATAGTTTATACATATGTATATATATATATATTATGATAAATTTTATACAATTTTAAACATATGACAGAAGATTGATGTAACATTTTGCATATTATTTCACAGATTTAGAGATAAATTTTCTTTTAGCGCAGTTTTTGAAATTTTAACATTTTCAGTATTATTTTGATAATAATATGCATAAAATAAAGCTGTAAATTATTTAAAATACAACAAAGAAATTAACTATAAAGGATAATACGTCCTCTTATCTATTTGCAAACTTAATTATACGCGCTACTTACGAAAAATTAATCAAAATTGACTTATAAAAGAATATATTTCTAAAGCTTGATGCCTACTTTACGAAGCACTGTGTATAAAAAATACATTCAAAGAGACAGAAAACAGAAATATTCCCGGAAAAAGATTCAAATGGAAGAAAAGAAAAACATTCTGACTGAAAAGAATAAGTTTATACTTAAAAAATATCTGCTTTTCTTTCAGTTTTAAAGACTAAAGTTAAAATATAGTTATTAAAACGTATCATTTATATATTTCTTAAATGAAAATGGTTATAACATTTCGCTAATTTTTAAACGACAAATAATTTTGATTATATCTATACACTTTATCATATTTACTTATTTTTATTCCAATTTAGAATTCAAGAAAGACTGGATATAAGGATTTTATAGATTAATCGATAATATAAAATTTATACCTATTTATTAAAATTAGCATTAAAACTTATTATTAATAGCTCTTAGTAAGTTTTCTTATTACACTTAGTATTAAAATTGAAATAATATTCAAAATAAAATATTGATTATTTCAGTACTTATTACTTCAATCAAAAATTAAGCAAATTTTGTACCAACTTTTACAATGCATATATACATAAAAATATAACCAAAATATCGTTCACGTCAAAAAATAGCAGCGTTCGGTGACGAGAAATAGCGCGGAATATTAAATCCCGGAAAATCTGCGATAAAATCCGATTAAGACGCGCGAGATCTCGTGATGACGAGTATCGACTTTCGGCACGATCCCATTAGTTCAGTCGCAGCGACTATATTTGCCGATCATCCGGCGTCGAAATTCACTATGAATTATCAATAATTCGATTCGTGTCATAGCGCAACACTGGCGTTTATATATCCTTCACATTTACCTCTATTACGGATTATATACGCAATTTATCCTCGCGCGCGATTGTAAATCGAGATCAATCGACAAAATTATGCAGGATTCAAGGATATATGATAACAGCGAGATAATGCCAATTATGAGATAAATATAGGTATTTTCTTGATATTCTTCTCATAATTTTAGTTAAACTATATTTAGTATTATTTTTGTATATAAAATATTCAAAAAATGTTCAAAAAAACTAATTCTTATCGATATTTTGCTAGCATCACATCCATTTGAAACAAGTTACGCAACTGAAATCAATACATATATAGATATATGTATACATATATATATGTATATAGAGATCAATATAAGAAGCCGTCTTACGTGTCTCGAACGAGGCCGAAGGGCCAATCGGGGAATAAGGACGAAGAGAGACGAAGGGATGATGGTTGCAGGATAGGGGGAGAGGATGCGCCGCGGGCAAAATCCTGAACTCGTTCCGAATATCGTACCTCGATTGCACGCGCGATCGGAAACTGTCGACGACACCTTCGATAATTAATGTCTACCCCGGAGGATTTAATTGATCCAGTTCACCGTTCGATTATCGGGACCTCATCTTTCATATCCTGTCCTACCGCCCTTCTACCCCGCGGCCTCACCCTACCCCTTTTTCAGCCGCTCTTATCTGGCCCTTATCCGCCTAGCCGACTCTATCTCTATGGCCTTTAATTTACTACGGCAGACAATTATGAATCTTATTAAGCCGACGCGAAAAGCACGGTAAAGACATATTACGTTTAAGAATGTAGACATTCTAAAGACGCAGGATAAAAGAAATCTTGATATGTAATAATACAAGAAGTAATATACTTATATGTACTTAAAAATTAATTATTATACAAAATTACGCGCACGTACTTACGTACAAAAAACAAACATATCACACAGATAATCCAACATAAAAAATTTGTATAACGATTAAGTTCCAATATTTAAATATCCAGACAAAAACAAACATAATTTTAAAAATAATAATAGTAATAATTTTTATAGATTACTTTTAAGTAATAATTCATATTTTAATATAAATTTTCGTATTTACAAATATTTTGTATTATTAATATTTTATATGAATTGTATTTTCGTATTTCTTATATAAATTATGATTAAAATTTAATTCACTCAAACTCAACATATTTCATGTGTCTGAAAACAAACTGTAAAATAAACGAAAGCAGGAGCAAATAATAAATGATAAATGCTTAAATAAATTAAAAGTCAATTCGCTGTTAGTGGATTTTCTTTGCAGCGAGAGTTCTGTGACGCGGAAGATTCGATGAGTTACGAACGCTGGAAAATATTTCTCCCTGCGGAATGTCCGTCGCTTTTTTTTTCAACGTTCGTTTTCCCTGCTCTTTGAACGGGCTTTTCTTCCGGCTGCCGTGGAAAGGCGACCGTTTGTCACCGGACATCGTGAAGAGGAGAAACTGGGGAGAATGTTGGGGAAAAACAGAATTTGTGTGCCACCGAGAGAAAGAGAGAGAGAGAGAGAGAGAGAGAGAGAGAGAGAGAGAGAGAAAGAGAGAGAGAGAGAGAGAGAGAGAGAGAGCGGGGGGGGGGGGAGGTGAAAGAGAAAAAAAGAGAGAAAGAGATAGGGGGGGGGGGGAAGAGTTGAAAAAGAAAATCCAAAAGAAAGATGGAAAACGGACGTTGAAAGAAAAAGTGACAGAGAAATTATGTTGGATTATATTAGAATAGATTTATATTTCGTCTTTCAGAAAAATAAAAATATAATAACAATTTAAAAAATACATTATAAGCAACAAATATTTATAAAAAGACTACGTGCGATAGCACAGCATAAAAAAGCAGCAGTAAAATACAAAAATTGTAAATAAAATATTATTAATATAAATAAAGATAATAAAATTAGAATGTATGAAAGATTGAAGATTGCATAGAAATTAAAGAATCGCTGAATATAAAAATCTGAAAGATTCAACGATCCCTAGATCAAGAATTTTAAAGGTTTCAAAAAAAAACAATCTCTGTGAATGTGAAAAGGATGAAGAAACGGGCACAATGTGAATCCGCAAATGGAACAAAACGCTTTTCGCCTTTACTCTAAAAATTTTTACTTTTATTGAGAGAGAAAAACAAGGAATATCAAAGCTTGCCAACTTTCTATCCCAGACGGCGTATCGTGGAGTCTCTTATGCGTATCTGCTTCAGAAAGTCCTACATTTGTAAATAATGCAAATTACTTTGTTCAGGAAACCACCATTTTCTTAAAATTGTATTATTATAAAGAAATTGTATTTACTATTTATTGTTACTCAGTCATAATTCAAACGCATTAAAGTACAATTTAACTTACCAACATTTTAGTAACTTTACTTTTCATCATTAGTTGCCTTAAGTTTAAGATTAGAGCTGGGAAAATAATTTAAAATGTTTCGTAATAGACTTGTAATATTGTAGATAATATAGTATAGATAGTGTAGTTTTATAATATTACAGATAATTGTTATAGTATTAGGGTAACTCGAGGGAATATGCCACACTTAAAAAAAAATGATTTTTTTCATATTTCTCTTTCTTTTTGAGGTATCTTTGCATACTGGTCTTCTTTTTCCTTCTTTTATCTGTTATTTATATATGGTTTTAATGAAATATTTTGATTCTTTACTATTAAAAAGAAAGAAATACAAAAGTGTTGCAAAAGTGGCATATTACTCCCATGTGAGGGTAATATGCCACATCTACAAATATGTATAGTAATTTAACTTTAGAAGGGCAGTCTTGTCTAAAAACAATATTTTAAAAGAATATTTTTATTATGTACAATTTCAATAAAACACTAAGAAAATTCTAAAAAGCACGTTGTCATACTTGTCATACTGTACTTACCCCATAAAAACTATAATACTGACAGGAAGTAAAACTTGGGCAAAACGTCAGATATAATATTTTTAACAATTTCACAGTATTTACAACAACGCTCCTAGCCGTAGCTTTGTTAAACATAACGAGTGGCATATTTCCCACACACTGGTATATTCCCCCCAGTTACCCTAATGTGATAAACTTGTAATATTGTAATATTATAGATAACATTTTCAATCTTTGAGAAAGATATTACAGCGGCCATTAAATTACTGGTCAAATAATATATCAGCGAATTAATAAGCAATGCAACGTCTCATCTCCAGCCTCAATCAGAAATTCTGTTTACCTGCAATCTCCATAATTACGGCTGAACTGGGGGGGGGGGGAGCGAAAAACACCGCAGGGACGTCCTTCCGCGGCAGTTAATTGAAGAATTAAAAATGAGAATAGCGGGTGTCATTCTTTGTAGCAGCTAATTAGATCTGAATTACTCAGCGATGGGAAAAGGTGGAGAACGGGGCAGAAGGAAATTAAAAATTATCTAGGTAGTTTAAGAGTTGAATGCACAGCACTCCTTGCATCGTCAGGTATTCCTTTAGTCGTCCGCTCATCAAGCTCGCCGACGGAAAACTTTTAGAGCTAATTGATTTCCCGCCGAAGCGCCTGCATGTTGAATCACCTCGCAACAATCGAGCACTTAGCGGCAAATGGTGCCGTCGATCCGCTTCGCCGATCTTCTTAAACTATTCACGAAGAAGGTTAGAAATAAGGATATTGGATTGGAATAAAAATGCATAGTTCGTAATTATGAAAGACCGGCTTGCTTAGAAGATCTTGTTAAGGTCAATATATCTCAACATACCTTGCGCTGTTTTCTGTGAAGCACGAACGATTGACAGAAAACAAAGAAATAAAAAAGTGCTGTATTAACATTAAAATAACGACATACTTAGTTTTTTTATAACAAAAAAAGGCCCTACAATTTATTTTTAAATCTAATGTTTTATACAAGCGCACCCATTTTTGTTTAATTTAAAGAGTGTCGCGGTGTGATTGCCTTTTGTCCCGTATGCGCGTGTAATACAACCAGTTCTGGTGATACAACCACATACTATCTGAACACGATAGATACCATAAATCTGCAGTGGGGTGCGAAAAAAAATGACAGTGGTTTGAAAATTCCTGTTGAGCTGCGGGGCTAATCCGAATTGATGGTCACGCAGCACACCCTACCGATAATAAATAAACGCATATGCCGTGAAGATAAAAAAAAAAGATCTTTTCATATATACACGTATCTAAACAGCGAATGTTGAAACTTGTAAATGTCCAAATGTACCCGTAGAACACGACGGGTGTATGTGACACGTGTATCGTATAATAAATGTAGGTATACATTACATTGCGTGACATGACACTAAGCCAGAAAGATTGAAAAATGCACCCATACATAATAAATTCTATAATTAATTGTCTTTTGGATTACTGAGCATAAAATTGTGACACAATCGAAAATTAATTCTACGATCCCCCCTCCCCCAATTTGTTATTAATCTGCATTCCTTAAAAAAAAATCGTATCACAATACAGATAGTAAAAAGTTAAAAAAATATCAGAAAAAAAGAAAGCTTGCTTCTGATTAATAAAAAGGCTAAATATACTTGTCCAAAATACTGAACAAAAAATCAGATAAAACTCCCTTTCAATACGATATGTATCGATTACAGGATCCACCTTCGAGAAAAATTTCGAATCAAATCTTGCCACATCCTGTATCGATCCGTCCGTGTGTATTACCTTGTAGACATTTATTTCGCGGGGCTTTTCGGATTTGACGGATTAGAGCTGAGCTTCTTCTGGAAGATATTAATGCAGGCCGGGGAAAAGAGGGAAGGAAGAAAAAAAGCGAGCGAGGATGAGACGGAGGGTAGAGAAGAGGGACTAAGCGTAAAAATTGCAGATAGATAAGGGTGCTAAGGGCGCCATTCGTCTACCTCGCGGCTGACAGGCACGATAAAGTTTCTTTTACACTGAACTAACACTGGCTTAACGCACTCTTCTCCCAGGACGAGCCAGTTCGGGTAAGAATAACGCGGAAAAGACACGTCCTCAGCAAGTCCTAAACGCGACTTATTTTTCGTCACTTATAGCTTATCAATTAAATATTGTTGGCAAGTCGTTTAAAAATCTACAATATAAAGCAACAGGCAAGAATATCAAGTAAATAGAAACGTTCAGAATCGTTCGGTTCTTGGTGAACCAAATTTTCTATTTACTTCATATACTTGCCTGTTGCTTTTTATCGTAGACATTTAATTAATCTGCTTCAATATTTGATTGATATTACACAATATGACGTATACAAAATTAATGTAAATATCAGACATAAGAATTTTCCCCAAAAATCTGTAAATGATTATTTATTTGGCAGACCTAAAAAATTGTATATTCTAACTTTAGTTAATTAAAATATCTCTTTATGTGTCTTTAAACATAAATACACTCACATCATACTTCTCATCAATTCTAACTCTTTAACTTTTATGTTACTCTTATATCTGCTGTGTGATAAATTGCTTTCTACGTTTCATTGTGTTATAAGTTTAACATCGTTTATTACAGGTCTTATATAATTGAGAACGCGATCACTTTAAAAAGAAAACATTCATTAAATTGCTAAAAGAGAGCTCCAATAAGCATATAATGGGAAAGTTGAAAGAGGATAAGATGCAACAGCAACGTGGAGCAAGAGATTTCTGATTCGCAGTCAATTAATAGCAAGCGATTAATCATCAGAACCTGGCAACCTTGTCAAACAAACCGTCGAGCGGAGCACGTATGTGATCCACAAATACGAACGCGGAAAGAAAAATACGAGATACGCGCGGGATACGAAGAGGTTGTCACACGAATAAGATAAAAGAAAGAGGAGAGTACCCGGGGCCGAGTGCTTTTATTATCTTTCTGATCTCATGAAGTGTATGAGCTTAAGAAAATGTTTTAAAAGGAAAACAAGGTTTTCTCTTTATCTGTATGTCGTAATAATCATTTTCATGTGTAACTGCGATGTAAATCGAGATTTCAAAGTGTAAAAAATCACGACGGTTCTATGCAAGAAAGAACAAACTCGAGGATTTAAAAAATATAAAATATTCTGTAATTGAAATGACTTAAGAAAACACTGAGAAAAAAAATAGTTGCAGTTACTACAAGTTCACTAGGATTTTTACTTATTTTTGGTGCCAACTACATTGTCATGGTTGTCATAGCTTTAACATGCATTTATTCAACCACGTACATGGTTTTATATACCATAACCTGTGATCTATGTGTAGTAAGTCTATAAATATATTAATATAAATATATTGTAATAAAAATAATAGGTTATTTTTATAACTCTAAAAATAAAAATCCCAACTATAATTATTTCACTATATATGCAATTATAGTCGCAAAATACTAAACACTTTTCTCTCAGTGCAATCAATCAATCAATCTAGTGGAACATATTGAAATGTTTCAAAATCAAAAGTGAATGAGCGCTCCCTCTCTCTTTCTCTCTCGAAATAAGCCACGGCGGCGCGGCGCGGCGGTGGCGGCTTGCGGTGTGCTTCGTGATCCGAGAAGATTGCACGGTCACGGTCCTTAAGTTTCGTAGGCGTCGTGCCGGGCCGTTAATTACGATCACCCGCTCGGTTAATCACCGCGTCGGACGCGGCGACAGTTTAAATGGCGAGCGACGGCGCGCGCCGTGTAAGCAAGACCGCGAAGCGAAGTTCTGTGGATGTAAATAATGAAGCGCCGCGTTTCCTCGCGGATTAATGGACGCGGCTTTTGAGCGGGGCGCTCTTGAGAAAATGTCGCTATATGAAAATTTCCATGCCGCCTCTCGCTATTATATTCGTAACACCGCGCGACATTCTATTTTTTCGTCACGCCGTATTAAACAAGGCTCATTAATGTTTTATACATAGCGGAGAAGCAAAGTTTATTTTTCAATATTTTCATCAACATCAAAGTACCACTCGTGATAATATTTCTCTTCAAATAACGGGACAAAAATGAAATAAATTGCACATACATAAAAGTTAGCGAAGGTAAACGGTGTCGGTTGATGCTTCTTATTCTCGGATTATATATCCGTTCGTATCTCAACAGTAATTCTTTTAAGTGAATTGAAATATCTATATGCTATCTTCGGTCGGGCTGATTTGTTGTAGCCTAATAATATTTGTAAATTTTTATACTTTTTTTCACTTAAATTAAAAGGATGCTTATTAACATCAAAAAATTAAATCGATTATCGATTTAAGTATGTTGAATTTACTATTCCAAGCGAATAACTGTACTTCAAGACCAACAAAATTGGCGAGAATCGGTCAAAGTTTCACTTATAATTAATTTTTTATTAAATTATTATAATATTATTAATATAAATCACACACACACGCTAATTAAACAATTCTGCTTTATTTTTTATTGCACTCTCTTATCTTTAGTCCTGAAACAAAATGTACCTAACCGACATTATGAGAATTGTTCACCAAAATCAAGTTATTATCTTTCATAATTATTATTTTGGAGTACATAAATTCAGTGGAATGGAAAACCATTAGCCAAAATCCATTAATTATTCCATACGATTAATTATTCTATCGCAACACGGCGACGGACGGTTTAAAGAAGCAAGAGATTATTCCTGAACGGCGACGCGGGAACGATTTTGCTCAAAGAATTTCAAGTTAGTCGAGATTTAAAGTGGACTTTCGCGTGTAGTTCGCGACACAAATTATCTCGAAGTCAGCTTTAAAACTAAAGCTCCTTTAAATTTTTTGTAAGCCGCTTTCCGCGATGCTGAGTCCCGTAAATGAGATTCACGATTGAGGCAGTAAATTGAAGCAGCGTTTTCTGCAGAAAAGCAGCAACATTATTTCCCAGAGAAATATCCGGGCTCGTGAAACATTCCGAGAAAAGTGGCAAATACTTGATGACAGTTATTTCCAGGAAATAAATTTTTTATTACTTATTGTTTAACGTGTGTTACACGTGCGAAGATGCTTGAGTGGCGTCAAATGATGCTTAAAAGCAAGTATTAACGGAACTGTTCAGTTTTGTATTATTTTTCAAACAACATAAAAAAATATTCTCTCTCTAATTGCGAAGTTTTGCAGTAGTGCCAGTTCAAGTGTCGAGATTTTTGGAAAATATTCACGCAGACGATATTTCAGAACATCTCGAAAACAATCGTAACTAAAATCGATCGTGAGTGGTCGAGATCAGTGACGTAACCCGACACTGATCTCGACCACTCACGTTGGTCGCGGTACAAAGTTGGCTGACTAAACATCCGCATGCAGTAAATAAACAAAACGTCTAAATAAATCGATCGTTTGAACCTATATTAATACAACGATATAGCGGTGATCGCAATCCGTTCGAGTGTGCAAATAAATAAATAAAGCAGACAGATAGTGGGTAAACGTCCGGGAGGAAAGCGAGACGTTGTAATCGATTGTATCGCCGATATCGAGATGGGAAAAGAACGGAAATGGGTCGCGGGTACGTCGTCGCAATAAATACACTGGAAAAAATATAGCGGAAACGACGTCCTAAAGATAATGTAATATTGTCACATCGAGAACGGCATCGCTGATGGATTCGAAAGAATCGCTCGTTCAGGTAAACAAACAGGCTTTTAATTGAATTTACATGCGTATCGCCTTTAGGCCACGATGCTGTGTGAGTATATTGATTTTAATTTGATATTATGCACAATAATAAAGAGATAAGGACTCTGTCTAGTTTCAATTCATAGGATTAAAATATATCCATATATATTTAACTTTCGTGATTTATTAACGTCTATCGTATTTTACTATAAAAACAAAGTCCTGAATAAAATAATTTTTATTGCCGACAATCTGACGAAAAATAAATATTGATTCGACACGATGTCACAAGCCAATAATATATTATATCTCTAACACATGATCTAATCTGTATTACCATCCTATTAATTTCAGTCCGTTATTGACAAATGCTCTGCCGAGATATTTGCTCACTCAGTTATTTACCAATCCCGGCAATTCGTCATGAAAACCCGAAACCAATCGTGATTAGTGCGTGTAGCATGGCCGCAATGATTGCGAAAGGACGTTACGCGGAATTAATAAACGTTTCGATCGATGTGTATTTGTTTAAACATCGGTTTAAACCGATTCACTCGTCCGTGCAAAATCTCATTATCCGCATTCCGATGGAATTCTTGTATTAACGTTATCGATATACAGATAATATGATAGAACGTAACAATCACCAGTTTCACAAAAACTGAACTTTGGAATTGTTTACAACTGTTTCAAAATGTTTTTGGATTAAATTGAATTTCAACGATTTTCCCCTCATTAAAAAAAAAAAATCCAAAATAAAAATAATTTCGTGAATTAGCAATAAACTAATTCTTTCAAATTTGACCCAGACTTTTACGATATAAATAACACATAAGAGGGTACGATCGGTGCGGAGAAAACACAGGCAGAAGTGTTCGATTACGCCGTCTCGATTACGCCGTCATTCCGAAGTACCATCCAATTCTTCCAATTTCGAACACTTCGGCGATACATCCAGCATCGCTACCTTTTTATACGCAATTTCGCAAAGATGCGCCCACGATATCTTCAGTGGCATGCTATCCGTATATTCGAGGGTACTTTCGATCACGTGTACATTACCTAGATGCATACGTATAATCGGCATATATAAAGCTGACGGGTGATATAGTTTCACTGATCCATCCGCCACTAGATCCTTTCAACGCCCATTCAGGGCGACTCGGGCCAACGCGGCGAATAATTAGATGTTGCCCGTTGAAAGCTCGGATCACGTTTACGCACGCAGTTAAACGACACATTCGTGATTAGTATCGGTATAATGTCGCGCATCGGCACATTACAAAACGAAATCGTCAGAGACACAGAGAGACACACGCGAAAATGATTTCGCGAGCCGCGCACGTAACGAGCATCACAATGACATCACGCGAACAGTCGGCCGGATGTATAATAGTCTTAATTAAAATAGCGGTCTAACGAACATCGCTAACTGCTGTAATCCGACGTGCCTCATTGATAATCCTCCGACTGTACCACCGCATACGAATGCGAGGGGATAGAGCGTGTGTGTTAGAGTAGATGTGTCCTATACCTATATCTCGATTTTCATCTTTCTGGCGAATGTGCAGATTATATATAAAACACGTCCAAATTAATTAAAATGATAAACAAAAAATTATCAATTATACTATTATTACGAAATTTTATATAAATTTCCTCTGTTTATTTGTAGTAAAATTCTATTTAACAAAAATAGGATTGGATGTTATATTTTTCAGATATTTAATACTAAATGTTATTACAAAGAAATTTTAAATTTTAAATTTTTATGTTTGTGTAGCTCGAAAAACTTCCAATATATTCATGTACGTTAAGAAAAAATTTCCAAATAAAGTTTTGATTAAAGAAGAAAAATCCATCAGATATCCAGATGAGAGATAAATCCCTCATTTATTATAAAATATTAATAGCCACGTGAATAAGCACGGCAAATGCGACCCAAAACACCGATTTTGCGCAGCCAAACCTTTTATTAAAATAAACTCCCGGAACGCTTTGTCCGTGTTAATTATCATCTTCAGCCATACAATTTGCCTTTGGTTAATAAAAAACAAATTGCGCACTAGCTGCTCATTTAGCCTTTTAAATCACTTGTATACTTGGCCAATTAAATAAAAAATTATAGATAAATAATTAACTTTCCTGATGTACTTTACGCCTGATATATTAAAAGTACAATTGACAGAAAATGAAGCGACAGTCTTTTTGCTGTGAGATAAAGTAAGAAAACTACTGAGGCAGCAGACCTATTTCTCTCGTGTCAATTTCCGGCTTCACTTCGCGGACAGAATTCTCGGTCTAGAGTCTAGGTATGACAAAATGTTGGAAGCTCTGCATTTATAGTTGTTGCATCGTGCGCTCCATCGGGAGATGGTGGCTCGTCATGCGGAGCTACTTTCTTGCACGCGATGCTGGTGAATTTTTTACGCTTAATTTCCCAATAACCTGTACGACGGCAGCAGTCTCACGCCATGCCACGCCGACGTGAAATCGACGAGACGTACGTGCTACAACGTGACGCCCGGTCGTAGTGCTCGTTGACGACGCGATACGTGGCTCGTTTCGCTCGTAAGCACGTTCCCGCTTTCTCGACCCGTAGTCCGTAGTCGATACGGGGGAACGGGCGCGCGATACGTGAATCGTCGTGTTAATGACGCCGATGGCGGATTATTATACGCGACTTCGGTTCGTAAGTGAACGAGCACCGATACGGGAACAAAGACATACCAAATATCGAGGTGAATATTAAGATATTCTAAATAAGACCAAGACTAACACATTGTGAGTTTTACAATAAACGTTATTATTTATTTATCGATATGGGATCGTGCTTTCAGTTAAATTTAGAAATGTGCGAACTATTCGACAATTTCAATTAGACGAATCGAATGCAAATCATACACATATGTATATTGTCATATTTATAAAATTAGATTTGCGGTTAATACGGCAAAAGTACGGTATTATCATATAATTAATATTATTTTTTCATATTAAAATATTCTCCTATTATCCACGTGTTAAAATTCAACCTAATAATAATTATATTGTTAATTGAAAATTATATTCCAACGATTCGATTCAAAATCATTCGATTCGCTTCGATTCGATTTGATTCAACATCAAAAATCCTTGAGTCGCACATCTTTAGTTAAATTATCGTAATAATCTTCATCGATTGTGTATGTAATATACGATATACGATGACTTAGTTCGTTTTATTCTTAAATATAGGAAACATGAGAAAAAGTATTTGCTCGAGTTCTCTCGTCGTTTATTAAGAAAATTTGAAAAGTAAATGTTCGTTTAAAATTGTAAATACTGCAGAAGACTTACCGTGTCGCGATGAGGGGGCAGGTAATGCTCGGCGAAGCCCACGCTTCTGGGCTCCAAGGCGCGCACTCATACAATCTAAGTTCCCGGCCTGAAACTGCACCAAAGACACTGCGCCATCCGCCGGTGCATCCAGCGGCAAGACCGAATCCACTCCCGGCTCCTCGCGAAGTGCTCGCACTACTTCCGGCCCCGTCCTCGCTGCTCTCACTACTGGCTCGTCCATTCTGCAAGCACATGCAACACATTTATGTCATTTATAGTATCAACAATTCTTATCACACAATCAATTTATATTATAACATCAACAATATAATATCATAATATAATATATCATCATTCAATTTGCGATAATAATTGACGAGGAAAAGTAAATATTATAAGTTCTAAGAAAATAAACATGCTGTAAATTTTATAGTTATAAAAAAATGTATTTAAATAATTCAAGATTTAAGATTTGAAAGTTCAGCAATTAAAGCTCGATCCAAGATTTTAGAACTTGGAAGAGTTTAAGTTAAGCACAGTATAAGAGAAATAATAAGAAAAATAATTAAAAAATAATCAGGAAAATAAGTTTTATATTTTTTACAAAAAGTAAAATTGCAATTACATTATACGACATTTTATATATAATCATATTTATATACAATTGTTACATTTATATGGGCAATTTTTTCTCATTTTCTCATTTCAACTTCAATTTTTTTATTAAAAAAAAACAATGCAAAAATTATTTTAATCTTCTTCTTGTTATTATTTTTCTGTATAGGTATATACGAACAGAAAATTATACAAAAAAAAGAAAACATATATGGATATATTTTATATATATGTATAATTTTTCCCGGGTTATCAAATATGCGTAAAGAATTGCTAATTGATTATGAAGATACTTCAATGAACTAAAAAGAAAAATTAAAGACTGAGAGAAATCAATATCGTAGAAAAGACGACGTAGTCGAACTCTTTCTATATAACTGCAGCATGATGTCAAGTGGAACGAGACATCGGCTACAATTACGTTATTGTACAATTGACGTTTATCTTGCTCGTGACGTGTATGAAAAAAAGTACGATATTCTTCCGCTCTAGATAATGGCACTCGTCAATGAAAAAGAAAATAAAGGGAAGAAATCTATGATTAAAGTTATTTTCGTCATTCATAATATATGTATATTGCGCTAATAATAAAAGAAGTAAAACGCGAGATCCTGCGCGGTTTTATGTATATACATTATAACACAAAAAGTATTTTGTAATATTACAAATAATATATTAAAATATCTTTCGATATATCGTAACAGCTTGGCACGAGTTTTCTTTACTAACAAACTACCTACTCTACATATTTTCCAAGTTTCATTGAAATCAAAACTTGCCAGTTTGCCTCTTGTTAGGATCGCAATCGCGTTGAAGTCGTAGAAGAGCAACCTAAGAAGAGCACATTAATCTTAAGCGACTTCCTGCCTCTTTCTCTTGGTGAAGGAAGGATCAAACTTCGTCCTCGGCCTCCTTAAACCTCCGGAAAAGTTGGCGTAAGTAGCGGCATAAGGAGATACATCCCCCACGTACAAGGAGAGGGACCGGAAGTTCTGACGAAGTCGCTTTCAGCCGACGTACGACATCCGATCGGAAAGTTTATCCCGGCAGATTAAAAAACTCTCTACGTGGCGACCGTTGAACGTTGGCGACGTAGTTCAAGCGTATTTTATATGGAAAACGCAAATGTTATGCACGAAGCAATTGTTTTTAGCATCTTGATATTTAAGCGACTAAAAAAAGCAAAGAAACGTTACAGATAATAAATACTAATGGACATTAACCAGCTATACGGTGAAATAAAGCTATACGGTCTTCGAAAGTTTTGACACTCGGAAATTCAAGGATCGTAAAATCATAAGGATCAACAATTCCGAGAACGTTAAAGGGTCTAAAAATGCAAAACACTGGAAGTTTAAAAGAATTCAATGTCCCAGAATCTTGGAATCGGAGATTCATGTTCCCCGTTCCTTTTTCTTTCTCGAATCCGTTTCAATGCTCCGCAGACATCACAATCGTCGTTGGCGTCTTATCGGTGTGTGCGCTGCGACGCCGATTTTCTTCCGTGTCGCGGCAACCGTGAAATCGAGCGAAAAGAGCGGAGAAGGAAGAGAAAGAGAGAGAGAGAGAGACGTCTCGCGCAATCTACGACGAGGGTACCAATGTGGAATCAGGCGAAAAGAGAGAAATATTAAACGGCCGAGAGCGAATACCAAACGCCATGGGAGAAGGGAAAAGGTCGATCGAATAGGTCGGAAAAGTTCGGAAGGCGCGAACGAGTCGAGAGAAGAGTTATCAAGCGGGAAGGAACGGCGCGGCGGCGCGTCACTTCGTCCTTTCCTCGATCCTTCCCCGTCTCCCCGAGCGGGAACGTTTCCTCGATTTGCATCGTCGACGATTCCGTTAGAGATAATAAGGAGAAACGCCCATGAGAAATTATCGGCAAGCAAAAATGAACGTCTTTTGTTCGGAATAAAGACAGATATTGAATTAAGACAATTTCGCACTTTAGATATTCCGGTCGGAGTGCTTCAATTTTTCATTTTCTAAACCTCAAATCTCAAACTTCTCTATTCATGCAATATGTATGATATATTCTATTATATACACCACGTATGTTTGCATGCGCGAGTGTAAACACCTGAAAGAGAATATATTCAAAGAATTTAAAGAAGAATAATTTATTGAATTACGGAGTATTAAATTTGTTTTCCTAGTTATATAGCTTTGCAAACCGGCGTAAAGTGAAACAATTGCATAATCAAACATCGCCTTCGTATAGGCGGATGAAAAAAAAGTGTACATAGCTAAAGGATATAAATCCATTGTAACCGAGCTGAATACTCACTGTGGAGTATAAATCGAACGGCTTTGATTTGCGTCCGGTCGGGCTCCTAAAAGAAGCGATAACACGTGATGTACGAGTTTTTGCATCCTTCCTGTGTGTTTTCGCATGCGGATATCTCGCACGGACAGAGAAAGAGAGAGAGATAGAGAGAGAAAGAGAGAGAGAAATTTCTCGTATCTTTCCACATTCTTTCCTTCCCACCATATCGACGAACCTACGCGCGACGTCTGACCTATATCATAAATTCAAATCTGAAGTTCGCTCTATTTCACCGTTTCGTTCCTTCTCGTCAATTTTTCTAAATTGCCTTTACTTTTTGTCGAACGATTATCTCTCGGTTTATCGGTGACTTCTCGTTTATCGTTTTTCTTGCAAAACGGTATACGGTATATATAGCTATACACGTAATTTCTCTCTTTGTATTCAATATTCTCAGAGCCGCGGAGCTATATCGAGCGCCATACTTCTGTTTACGAGCCCGCCACAATATAAGTGTAATCGCGGCGATATTTTCACGAGCATTAATCCCAACTGTACATTCATCGGGAAGCCAAGGATTAAAACAAGATTAAACACGGAATATCTCTATCCACTCGCAGCTATACACGCGGGAGAGCTCGGCGCGCAAGAGATGGAAGAGATCTCGCGATCGCGTCCTAAATCATCTCGGATAATTTCGCCTAATCTTTATGCCGGTAGTAAAATAATAATTCCCGGTAAGCACGGGTGTATATATAGGTGGCAAATTAATAACAAAGTGGTAAACAATTTCGGGACGAGAGGTTTCATGTAAAAAATGTCCCGCACAAAAAAAAAACACACACATACAGTTACGTCTTGATTAATAGAACAATGAAAGAAACAAGAAAATTTTAAACGATCCTGCTTGCTTCTAACTTGAAAATCTTCATGAATTTATGATGGCAAGCTATAATTATTATAATAATTATACATATATGTATGTATATTATTATTATCTCAAGAAATCGACAATAGTTCCGTATATAATAATACTAAAATTGAATTAAGGTCGAAACTGAATACTATTATTGCGAGCATTATTTGAACATATATAACATATTAAACGCATAAATTAATATACTTGGAATGAGACGCTCTTGCAATGCATTGCGGATTTGAGTTCCTAGTAATATATCGTTGTTAGAATTTCAGAAGCATAACATTGCGGTTTTAACTATAGGGCGAGCGCGATTGCTCTTTCATGTATAACGATACTAATGGCCAATAATTCTGCAAATTAAAGTCTTATTAGGCTACCTGTATAGAATTTTTGTCTTATATTCTAATTTTCTAATTATAATTTAAATTGATTGCGATGGTCTTATGATTTTGGGTTTATTATAGTATTTTATAAAATTAACTTATCCTCTCTAGTAAAATTTAGATCATCACTTTAGTAAAATTGAGATTATGAAAATTTAATCACTAATTTGATTATATGTATTAAGTCACAAAGGTTTTATTAAAGAAACTTTAAGAGTCTTAATTCTAAAAAGGAAAGGGAAAAATACTACTTCCGTTTATTTAGTTAAAAAATGTGCGTAAATATAATTTATCCGTATTAAAAACATGCATTTCAATTGCGTTACATCGGTAAAAATAAATATGAAAAATTCCCACGTAACTTAATAATGTATCGCAACGGGAAATACTCGCAATGACACATTTCTCCCCATTTTCATCCGATGCGCGACGTGAGAAACGTGAAAAAGAAATGTAGCCTACTCGAAAGCGGCGGAAAATAATGGAGTCGTAAACATGCTTAAATGAGACAGACAACAAAACTCAAGCGTGTTCAAACTCAAATTGTGCGCGAACTGCGAGCGGAGGCGAAAGCAGCTGAGAAGCGCGGAGGAATGGCGAGGTGTACGGGTTGTCGGGGTGGCGCATTCGTAAATGTTGCGATCCTCTGAAATCGGCTTAAAATATGTTACCGGAATGGCTACGATTTTCTCCGGAAATGTCGCTGTCATACGAATTGCCTTTATGCAGAGAAACCTTCATTAAAATTTTTCAACTTTAAAACTTCCAGTTAAATACGGATCTTGCATTTTATTTCAATATTTATAAAAAAATAATACTTTTCCGATTTGGTATATTTGTTAAAGTAAGAAGTTGTGTGTTTCATAATTTCCTGCAAAAGAAAAATTGGTACCGACACAATATTAAGATACGTAAATGTATATATAGAAATATTCCTATATTTATATCTTACATTTTATATACTTTTCCCCATTGTGTGTTACGTTTAATTATTATTTCTAATTCTGATTTCTAATATTTAATATTTATTCTCATTCCTAATATGTGCTCTATTGTGCGCAGGGCCTAAGCTATTGTCCCTAATACCTACTATTCTCGTCCGTCTTTTCTCACGAGAGATATTAACATTTGTAACCGTTCGCTCTTGAAAAGCGTACGTACGCTTTATAAAAATAACATGGCGAATAAAATCAAAACGTATAAACGAGAGATAAAACGGATGTGCCCGCAGTTTCGCCGTGCTATGAGATGCGGAGAACATCAGCTTTTACTGTACGTATTGCTCGTAGTTATAACCATTATCCTGTTGTGATGCGATCATCCTGTATATCCGCTGTTACATCCTTGTGACGCCGACCCTAATGGAAAGCACATTAGGAGGTATATCTCTCACCTCGTACGAGGAGGGTGAATGCGCGATGGCGGGAGAAAAGCTAGTGTTAGCCAGCTCGGCAACGCTTCCGCGCAAGCGAGTGGAAACGTTACGATATCGTTCTTAAAGTCGCCTGTCCGCGTATTTACGGTTCCGCCGGAATAGACCGAAGATACCCCCTTAAAGGGGAACTTACGATTGAGAAAATGGAAAAAGAGAATAGAGAGCTTTGTTCGTGTCCAGCAGGAAAAATTATCGCCACGAGATCGTCGCAATATTCGTTTATTATCCTCTCGCGACCAATTTACGTCGTCTTTAGCTGAAATCTCGCGGGGTAATGAAGAATCTAAATTAAAACTTATTCTGGAAAGAAATTGTGTTCCTTCAAACATTGTCATTTTTTTTTTCACGGAGTACAAATCGAAAATATATTATAATTTTTTTAAGGCTTGAATTAAACGTTTATATTATATTAAGAAAAATTAAATCAAAGTAACTAAAAGTAATTAAACTAAAATAGTTAGAATATTATAAAAGAAATTAGATCAGAATACATACAGTTTATATTAAAATAAATTACAAGAATGGTTGATCGTAGGATAATTAGAACGGAAAAACTTGAAAATGGAATTTGCACACTTGTGGATAATAAAAACGCTTTAAAAAATTAATTACAAACGTAAACTAAATGTTGAATCGATTATTGAAATATACTATCCCATTAAAAAGAAAATCATTCTCAATTGATAGTCCCTTAATAATGTGACTGCTGTTGTTTACGCAAATTTACGCATAATTGCTGAAAGTATTAGAACCGGTGGACCTCGAAGACCTCACTGCCAGGACATAACCGACAAATTAATTTTCCTTGGCAATTCAATTACGGCTTAATTGGGTACGACGGAAATGAGACCACATTAAAATTGCAAGCATCCAGACGGAGCCGGAGATTTTCTCCGGATTTTACCTCATTCGCTTTCCCAACTCGAATGACCGGCGAATTTGATTTTCGTATGCGTCACCGACGTGTTTTCCGCCAAATTTGAATGCTCCGGAATAATTTGTTTCGTTTTTCCACTCTTATGTAAACAATTCAAGACAAACTTACTGTCGTTTGAATGTTGTATATAATATATTATATATTTCAATACTAATAAGTTAAACCTAACCCAACACTAATTTTAAAAAAGTATATTCAACTATCTAAATTATTTTGACTCTAATATATCAACGTTTTGTCTTGAAACTCGGTAGAACTTACGAGAGCACGTATCCATTGTAGGTACACACAAACGCAAAAGTGCCGATACCATATCCTCTATACCTATCTATGCCATCGTGTAGATACACTTGCGCGGGTATTGACACACGTACGCACATGCACACTGCCGCTGGCAAACGAACACGTACACGATCGTCTCTTGATCCGTCGTTCCAGCCGCAGTTTGCTTAGCATTGCTGATGCACTATCCACTTCCGCGCGGAGAGTGAGATGGACATCACGGTAGAAGAGTGGAATACAGAGAGGGGGAGAGAGAGAGAGAGAGAGAGAGAGAGAGAGAGAGAGAGAGAGAGAGGGAGGGAGGCGGGAGGTCAGAGGAAGGTCCGAGAGAAGATTATGGATGGAGGAACGTCGGGTGTCTGTGTTTGAGGACCGATAGTGGCTCGCGTTCTAATTAATAACGAGCCCCTCAATGCAGTCGCGGTTTTGCAGGCACCGTATGTGAAAGAGCTTCGAGGAATCGAGTAATCGAAGGGTGAAGAGTCATTACTCCGCCAGAAGGGGCGCGGGAAAACAGAGAGGATTGCAAACTGGAAAATTTCCACCGCTTTGTGAAACAAAATTTGTTGGATTTAATTTATATGTGGAAACTCGATAAAAAGTTAAAAAATTTTGTAGTACGACTTGAAATACAGCGATATCGTTAAATTGAATATCTTTAAATAGCTATAAGGATTATCAACTTTTAATAGCCATTTTAGCGTAATACATTATCAGAATTCTGAATTAATAAAGAAATTTTAAAACCATTTAGTGCATTTATCTATTTCTTGCATTTATCAATTTTGTAATTAATTTAACTTAATTAATCACCACTTTAATTTTACTTAATATGAAAGATATAATAAGAGAGATAAAATACTAATTGTTCTTTATTATAATAAGCAATAAAAAGTCGACAATATCTTTATTAATCTAAATTTAAATATTATATATAATATAACATAATAAAACAGCTTATTCTGTACGTTTCACGATAACATAAAACAAATTATTAAATAAATTTTTATTTTTATATATTAATTATCGTTTCTAATGTTAATGCTTTTGCTTAGATTTAAAGTAAATTTGATTGATGCTGAATTACCCTAAATAAATCACTATCGAAACTGATCCTGGCGAATACCTCCTACACGTGTAAACGCACACACGAATTCATGGGTATTTGAGCACGTAGACTCTCCCGTGCCTTTTTCGTTCGTGAGAAACATGAGGATTGAGGGAAAGGAAGGGTCGGCGGAGGGTTGAGAGGGTTAAAATAGCGGTTACTGGCGAGCTTTCCCCGAGAAAGGCACGTCGAATAAATACCGTCGGCCGGACGGAACACCACCGATTGGTGGACTTGAACGATCGGAAAAGCCTCTGGCCCGCGCGCAGAGCACCCTCACTCTATTCTCACCTCGACGATGCTGATTCTGCATTCCTCCCGCTAAGTCCTATTCTTCTTGACCTCCGAAACTATTTCCGGTTACTCGGGAAAACGGAGGATTTTTCCCGTGGTAAGAGGAAGAGAGCCAAAGGGGATGAAGAAAGATGGTAGGAAAGGGCATCGACAGAGGTAAGTTTATTGTCGCTCTTTACCAATGCTATTATCTCGCGGCTTAAAAGAAGAAAATCGAGAAGAAATCTTAAATACGTATTGTGTGTAAGATGAGAAATTTTTCGACGATAAATTATAACGATACACGTACGACAGTAGCGATTATCATTGTAATTTAACATTGAGAGAAAATTATTTGATATATTTGCGATTATAATTGCCTAATAGTAAAATAATTATAGTTTTTATTTTTATCATTAGTTATATTATTGCTATAATATTAGTAAAAATAATCTTATGTGTATAGATTTTTCAATTATGGTAATTTTCATTATATTTATAGTATAGTACGACTTACGACTTACTATACATAAATCACAGATTATAGTGATTATATGCATATTAAAGTTGATAACAATAATATAGTATCGAGTAAGCTATATAATTTGCATTGTTGAAATAATAAAAATAGTAATAATTATTTTTTTTCTCTCAATGTTAATGTCGAAAAGCCATTACAAATCATTATGCAGATTTTGCCATAAGAAGCAGACACTATACTGTGCGAAATTGTAAACGTAGCGGCTCGCATTTCTCCAGAGCTTTATCAAGAATTTTCTAGCGGATTTCCACAGAATAACGAATGATGGCAGCTTCAATATCTCTTACTGTTCTACGTACACCAGTAGATCTTTTATTTACCCGCGGACACTTAATTTTACATTTGACTACGAATGGAAAGGTATTACAAAGCGGCGCTTTATTATCCGGAGGTTAATTGAGAGGCGCATTAAGTTTTGCCCAATTACATTAACTCCGGGTTAGTAAAAAAATATGCAAAGCTGGCGCGTGTAGTCTCTCTATGCTCGGATTAATTAAAATATACTTAAATGGCGTGCCGTTAATTTTCAACGGCTAATTTAATGCCCGCTTGGCCTCAGATTTAATCCAACGCCAACGCACACTCGCCCAGGAATGCGCGAACAAATTGCTTTCAAGCTCGCCGCCATATTCATGTTCCATAAAGGGATCGGACAATAACAAAAATTATAACGGGAGCGCGCAATAATAAAGGTGACATAAACAACGATAATAATAATGAATTATATACGAGAAATTAAAATTACTAAGAAGAGAATTATGCATAAAAAATTATATAAAATTTTTGCTATAATTATCTGCCGTTCATGTAAACAATTTTATAAATAATTATTTTATAAATTATCTCTCGTGTAACAAAATTGTCGTATAAAATTTTCTGCGATACGCGTGTTATCAACATTTATACTAAAATTAATGCCGTTGTTATCACTGTTTGTGTGCCCGAACCTATTGAAAGTCATTTAATTTCGATAAAAATGCGACAGTTAAATATGCTTCTGTCAATGTGCCGAACGCAGAGCGGCGTAAGAACTGAGTAAACAGAAATTGCAGTATGATTGGGAACAAATTTATATCCGGGGTGGAGTTGTGTGGGTCTGTGTGCGTGTGTGAAATAAAGCGATCGTTCCCCGGCGTCTGTTCGATTTTCATGGAAATTATAATGGCTCGTCGCTGTTCCTCCGAAAGTGCCGTACACCGAAATTCCATGAAAATTCGTTTATCGCGAGCGGGCAGACACGACACGACAAAATTAATCGACGCCATCGACGCACTTTGATGTGGAATTTTAACGCTTTTTGCGCTCGATGTATTCCCGCTATTTGTTCCCCTCCAATCGGCTCTTTTTATTTTGCGCGCGCGCGAACGATTGTCAAATCGTAAAAAGGAAGTCGTTACAAATGACAAACTAATTACAACGTTCAACACGAGGGTTTCGTTCCTTCGCTTAAAATCAGAGGTTGTCTTTTTGATATTTATTCGCGATTTTGGACATGATTATTAATATTCCTTTATTAGAGATACTAAATTTAATATTATTTCCAATAAAATATCTTTTTTAAATGATATATATAATATAGATAATTAATGAAAAGATTAAGAAATAATAATTATATATATATTAGGAAACTCTGAATTGCTATAAGGTTAAATTAGGATTGGACTAGCTAAATTGCAAGCTTGATCCACGTTGAAAAATAGGCCGCAAGTCCCATATCTTTGCGTTGCAATTTCAATTTCGCCTTATCTTCGTCGGTCTCTCTCGGTTCCCACGCCCGTGAATCACGGATTCGGAGAAACGCACGATCCACGTCACCGCCCGTGCCAATCGCGATCGGGTTCCAAATGTATCTCCTGCAAGATTGACACTTTATTGCGGTCGTATATACGAGATTAGGGGAGACGGCGCATTCCACCATTCAACCTATATGCTCGGACTTTCCCGTGCGCGCGTTACTTCTGGCGGAGCGTTACGTTGCGCCAATTCAATATGTGAACTTGTTGGATTTATCGGATTGCCCTTATCCCTCCCAAGCCTCGGCTGCTCGGTGACTCGTATTTGCGTCACGCTTCTTCTACAAATCGCCGACCTGGGCGAAATGTCGCATTTTGTTTCCTACCCCCGAACAAAGAACCCGCGCTTGCAGCACTGCACTTACACGCGCGTGCCGATCGCCAGCAATCGATTTCAATTCGCTTCTCAAATCGTAAGACGTACAATAGGATAGAGATCTTAGTTTTGATATATTAAAAAGGTCTTGAAAACCTGATGTTTTATATTCCTTTAAAACGGCGCTATATAAATGGAACAAACACAAAGTGTCTGAAACTTAAGGGCAATTAAATCAAAAAACAATGGAGCGACAATTAGTCATTCCATTTGCCAATTTGCGGAAAGTTCCGACGTTGTCTCTGCATTCACGGCGCGGGTATAAATTATTAACTTGACGTTAAAATATTGTTTCCGACGAAAAAAAGAGGAGTCGAAATGTTTCGGCTGTAATACGTGTACGTTTTATCGTCGACTATATAACGGCTATATAGTCCAACAGGTAGGGATAACTACTATAATCGGCTAACATGGCCGACCGGCACACGAGAATCGAAACCGTCGACAGTGGAACTGGCCGGAAATCGATTACATCCAACAGTAAATAAAATAAATCGACGATTTAAGCGGACGTAACGGCGCACTGCGGACGACATTAAATAGGATGACAGAATGTAGTATACAGAATACACGGGTATACGGAACACACATAACGGAGCAGCGCGTCGCGCGATGGCGCGGTGTTTTTTTCACGGCGGTTTTGAGTATTTTTCACAGCGTTTTTGTTTCAGTTATGAAAACGCAGTGCGTGATCGGCGCATTTACCGCGTTTCGTTTTAGCTGGCCTCCGATGCTGTTCATAAAACGCAATATCCGGCTTTACGAGGTGCTCAGCGCGAGAACGCGGCCACGCGCGCTTCTAAATAATGATACAAAACTCGTTCGGCGTAGTTGATCATGGCGCCACCACGTGCGTTCCGGAAAAATCCATAAACGTCGCTTCGGTTTCGCTGGGATTACTAACGGCGTGAGCGCCCCACTTAAATATCCCATCGAATCGTTAATTAAATGACACGCGTCGATCACCGGGTCATGGATCACCGGATCGATAAATTCCACCCGGACGCACGGCGCGAGTGGCGATCGCCGGCGCGCTAATGAATACGCCGAGCAAGCGGACATTTCGTTTTACATCAGGATCCGAACGATGTAGCATGATTTAATATAAATATCGGAGAGATATAGGGTAGTAATATTCATTTTATGCGATACGAAACGCGTGTCGTAAATTGTTGAGTATGTAAGTATTTTGCGCAGATACTAAATAAAGCGCCGTTTAAACGCAGCAAATACTTTTCAAAGATATAGGAAGGATCTAACCCCTAACAGCAAATTGTATATTCTGAGAATGTTCAGAGGATATCATAAAGTATAAGATATTATAAGGATGTTCTTAGTATATTAAGTACATCCTTAATATATTCTATAGATATACAGGATATATTAATGCTGTGAGGAACGGAATCTTTTTTCAACAATATTTCTCAAAGAGTTTTTAATTTTCCCAGAAATTACTAAAGATTAATTATTTCAACATCTTTTGGATTTGTTCAATTCAGTTTCAAGCAAGTAAAATTTTTATTTTCAATAGATTAAAACGTTGTAAGTGATTAGTGATAATAATGATTAGATAAAATAAATAATAGACATTTAAAATAATTGAATAAAAAAGGATCAACTGTATTCACTATTTTCAGTTAAATAACGCTACGAGAAACACTCGAAATGCTACTATCCACTTTAAGTTTAAAACAAGTCAATCGCGTGTAATAACCTGATTGACCAGATTAAATAATTGATTGCAAAGTTTTATTTCTATTCATCGCCGACTGTATATTTATTGCCAAAATCACGAATCCCATCGTGCGGAAATCCGTTCTATCCACAGTTTCCAATTAAATATCGCCACTAGGGATATCCGAGAGGTGCGACAGTTGATCTTTCCATCTCCGCCTGGCCCAGCCATCCAACTCTGCAGACGTGTCACTTGCAGAGATCGCAGCAGGTAAACGTACAGCGGGTGAGAGCGGTCGAAGCATCGACGTGGCACGGCACGGCACGGCGCGCGGCGCGGCGACGGTGCTATCGATCTACTGATCGTGTAACCGGCAGGAATCGATAACTAATACGCGAAGCCCGCCACCGGATGTTGCCTTGTTGATAAAGGACCGTCCTGTGCGAGCACCGGCGGCATCAAGGACGCCGCAGGAGGGCCGTAGGGCACGTGGCTACCGGCACATAATTGATTGGCATTAGCGCGCCTGATTGCCAGTCGCCCTCCTCTGAAATCGTCCCACGGGCTGCTTAAATACTGGCGTCCAACGTCTCTCTGAACCCGTGCGTTACGTATTTGAGCAGTTGCGACAGTAATCAGGCAATATGCGCGCGCGACGAAGGAAGATCAATTGGCGCGGGGGCTCGGGTTCGGGCTCGTTGACCGTTTTCCCATGATGTTGAATAATTCCGTGTACCGGGCTAATATACCGTACATAAACAACGCGAGTGTCAACGTTCAACGTAACATACAGATGAAGAATTAAATATTTAACAGCTATAAAATCATTGATTTCCTGAGAACGTTGTAAGATCGAAAATGAGAATCGGTGTCTCTGTGAAAAATAATCGATATTTTCGCTCACGCTCATGCGGGTACTTCTTATCAGGGATTGCGTCGATCTTTTGTTCAATCGTGAAAAAAAGATCACCCTCAACCTATACGAGCCTATGCTGGTTGGAATGCAAGAGACGGAGATCAATTTCAAGCGCAAAATTTCTCTCTTTTTTCTTAGAAAACATTTTCATTTATGAAAATTATTAGATAAATAAGTTGAGGCAAAATTACAAAACACAGAAAGTTGAAGTTAAAACGACGGTTACACTAAATTGGATCTAAAGTTTTATTAATTGTATTAAAAACCTATTGTTCTAACAAAATTCAGCTTTCATTAATAAGCATTTAGTGCAGGACGACAAAAGATAAACATTTTTAAGGTACTTTTAGCTAAGTCTATTAGCGAAAGTAAGGTACCCTGCTGAGTTTCAATAACATCATGTCTAGAATATTCTTGGATATTCTAGAAATTGTTGTAAGGCAGTATGTTAGGAAGTTGCCCCGTGTGTTAAGCATACTTCTTCTCCGAGTGAATGTTCGGGAACTTCTCTCACCTGAAGACAGTGCCTCCTCGCCAGCCAGCCTATGTGCTGAAGCTGCTGCGGGTCCGGAAGTGCTGAGGCCAGTCGTAATGCTTTCAAGGTGAGGGCTGCCAACGCCGAGTGCAAAGCATTGAACCAGACATTTGCCTCCGTGTTGTCAGCGGCTCTCAACCAGCATTCGTGGACACCGTCGGGCGAGTGTAATTCTAGGATACGTCCTTCTGCAACAAAAAAAAATAAAAGAAAAAATAAATAATATTCTATGAAATGGCAGAAATTGTCACGTACACGTAACTGTCGTTTTACTTTCTTTTATTTTTTATAAATGTAAGATCAATTGTTATATCTCGAACATGACATATTCTAAATTGTAATAGACTCAAGCTCGTGTGTTTCACAATGTAGAAAGTTCAATAAATGAACAATCAAGAGATGTTAAATTCAAAAACAAAAATAGTTTAATAACTCTTAAATACACATGGTAGATTTGTATACATATTATTTTTAAAGTTAGAGGGTTTATTGACCCTCGAACTTTATACATAGCGTATTCTCATTTCTGGAAAACTTTTGAAATAAGTTTAATCTATGACAATGAAAATATCGCAATAAAAATACAGATATTTTTCTGATACAATTTTATGCTACGCCATATTTTATTCTTGCTAGAAAAGTTGAGAAAATATTTACAAAGCAATATCTTTATATACTCGTGATGCATTTAATTCTTAGATATAATTATTATATTTGTTACAAACTGAAATGTCAAATTTTATCATGGAAAACGTCCAAAGATACAAAAGTGATTCAATTCACAATTCTATTCTTGAAAAATCTATTTGACAATTTCGTTACGTCGAAATAACCACTTTTTTTCGTGAAAGTTGGGTTCCGTGAGTTGTACGTGGTAAAGGTGAGACAAGCGACGGCACTAGAATTGAACTTGCCTGGGCGTCGCTCCTGCTAGCTTATAAACCTTCCTCTCTTTTCGTTAACACGAAAACTTTAATACGTCTGACATAAATCGCGCGAGATCGGTCACGAAGGCCTCTGGAATAAGTTTATAATCGGAATATCGCCGGTTCTGGAGATTGTCTCGCTTCTCGACGTCCCACATAATTCGTCTACCATGCACTACAGGTCCGGAGAACTTTGCAATTTCCTGTTTAGCTAGTTTCTAGATTTATTATGCTAATACTAGACTTGTTTTTCAGCGCCCAATAACTACGCCACTGCAACTACAACCCCTTTATCGATCCGTAAAATATATTACAAATAAAACTTTTGGTATTTAGGATTTAGCGATTAAGCAGCAGTTCTTATGTTTTAAGAATATTTTACCACTGGGTAAATAATTATTAATAATTATCAAAATTTTTCACGTATAAGTTGTATGACTATATAAATTATAAATGATAGACGAGAAAACATAATTTTCTAATTATTTCAGCATTGTAAAATTTTAAATACTGATTAAGTATATACATATTCAATATATTATATAGAATATAGTATATAGTATTATATACTATTATATACTATTATATATAGTATTATACAGTATATATATATAGCATATATAGTACATATAGTATTATATATTACATACTATTATACAGAGTATGTACTATATAATACTAATTTTATATACATACATAGATTCATAGTCATAGGTATATAGAGTATCATTACAATTATTTTCATGTAAACTTCCCTTTCGAACAAGTTGATAAACACTTTCGCGAGTCGAAATTGCAACCATTTCTTTCGCTCAACGAGCTTAGATTCACGTCAAACTCATCGGCATTTTGTACGGAAACATACCTCGACGTGCTCTTTTTTCCGATTCTGTGTACGCATTCTAATCGCCCTCTATCGAGAAACGGCGCGGAAAGTTCCGGAAGCGCAGCAAACTCGCGCTACGTGTGCGGAAAGGCGCGGCGGCCGTAAGAAAATATTGAATTTCCGATCAAAAGGAAATTACGCTCGAGTTAAAAGCCCCTTTATGTCACTCCCGTCTACTCCCGGCCTTCTCTCCGCCTAAAAAGAGGCAAACGAGACGAACACTGCAGCTCTTGCGAAAGAGGACAGAAACATCGGGAAACGTAGCGTGATGTTGAAATGATAGGATCACGTGATTAATGCTTTCTCTCATCTATTTTATTGTAAAAGGGAATTTAATCGATCAAACTGTACTCCCGTTTAATCCTGAGCGGAAATTGGTGTATCATAAGTTACCATAGCGTTTCCCAACAGAAAATTGAATCATGTAGCGCATAACGAACCATACCTGCGACTCAACATTCCACAACTTTACATTCGAGTTAGAAACGGTTAGAAACAATGTTAACCAAAACTGAATACAATTAAAGTGAACTTCCTCCGGAGTATTTTATTTTAATCTCACTGACGAAATTGAAAATTCGATTACATCGATTAGAGTCGTATGACTTCTTTGCATTATGGTGTTTAAAAAAATTATACCTGTTAATTGCTGCCAGATATAAGATAGTTGTTTGTAACAAATGAGCTTATCGCGAAGCTTACCCCATCCGGACGCTCAAGTGTAAATGTATTCAGTAAAAGGACTAAAAATAATTTTCCAGAAACACGACTAACGCCGTGAAATCGTGCTATCCGGCCGAGCGCGGATTCTTTGCCAAAAACTGTCTACTGTAATTTCATCTGGCTTACGCTACGCATATACATGTGAAGAATACCGCACTTATATACAATATAAAGTAGCACCGTCTCTATATAGATTTCATAAAAGATATAAAGAAGTTCAGATGCAGCATCCAATCTTCATCTTATCTGAAAGTTATACGTCGCATGATTTAAAGAAAATAAAATAGGAGCGAGCAAAATATTTCTCCATCAAAAGTAGCATTCTATTTCTATATCTCTCGTCGGATCTTCGTCGAGTCGAGCGCGTCAATGTAAATATTCACATTCCGAAAGTCCAGCCATAGATAGGTATATCTCTTTCGCGAATAATTCAGTACTGGTGAAATTAACGCTAGGTATTTGTCAATCGCGAAACGTGCCTTTTCACGTTTTTCGTATTTATTACGAGGAAGAAATTTTCTTTGTGGTTTTCCGCATACGGTGCGTGCCTTCTCGCCAGAATGCACACTCTCGTAAAATCTATAGAAAATCGCTTGATTTGCGTCAGACAGAGCATCGAAAAACCGTTATGCTCGTTAGAAGTGCAAAAGAGAAGGAATATACGAAGAGAAAGAATGCAAACATAATTGTAGTGAAATGTAAAAACTTTCACATCTGGAAACAAAATAAAATTAAACTTGCAACTAAAGATAATTCCGACTTATATAGCTTAGCATTTTATTAAAATGGCAAAGTGAAAGAAAAACAATAATTAGAGAAAATAGTACACTGAGAGACAAAAGTAGTTGCACTTACTACAATTTCACTAGAATTTTTAGTTATTTTCGATACCTACTACATTTTTATAGTTGTCATAGCTTTAACATGCATTCATTCAACTATATACTTGGTTTTATATACCTCTGTGATTTATGTATAGCAAGTCTATAAATATACTACTATAAATGTGATAAAAATGCATGCGTGCACCACACCCAGATAGCACACAATATTCTATGAATATTCTTACAAAGTGTGAATGTTCTTAATTTTGGAATATTCGAATAAAATATTATATGAATATACGTAAAATGTTACAATAAAAAATCGTATATTTATAATAGAAAAGAACATTTTTAGAATATTCGTTGAGTTTATTTATTGCACATTTTAAGTTAAGTTACCACATTCGTATAATGAGCGCTACTCTTTGTCGTTCGTCGTCATGCTTTGCCGTGCCTTTTTGCCGTGCTGGTACGTGCATAATAAAACATCGTTTTTGGGCCGATATCACAGTCTCCGATTAACATGATCCTCCGATTAAACTCATTCTGCATCTCTTTCTAACTGTCCCCCTAGAAAGAGACGAAGAGTGAGTTTAATCGGAGGATCACGTTAATCGGAGACTGTGATATCGGCCCTTAATCAAAGGTAATTATCTTTTTTCCTTTATTAATTCTGTCCTATGAAACATTAAATAAGGTTTAAGGATATTTTTTAATATATTTTTGATAATATTTTTCACATCCTTTACAGTTCGTTAAGATAAAACTTTTTAGAAAATTTAAGGTTATACTTGAAGAAAGTCGCACAAGTCGATGTCTATGCCTCAAGGGCGTCACATGTTCGTATCGCGTTCCATTTAATGCGGCGGCCTATTGCATCGGGCCTTTTTTGTGTATTACTGGACTTTAGTTGGGTTACTTTCTCGCGTTTACAGTCGAGCAGTTAGTTTTTAAAAGAGTGTCGTCGAAATACATATCGCTTATCTCGAACACACGTGTTCGTCCAAAATAAGTTATTGTCACCACCAAATGCAAATTCCGTTTGCCCTTCCTTAATATTCCTGACGTCGCCGAGGTTTCTGATGGTGTTATACCAGATAACCTCTCCGCTTTAAACCAACAGCTTATATTTCTTTTCTTATTCTTATTCCTATTCTTATGCTAAATTCTCTTTGTCAAAAGTCTTTATATTGCAGCGTTAAATAAGGAAGCCTTATTAATATCTACATCTGCAGATAATTATATTTTGTAATATTTCCTGCGCACAGAGTACACGGAGATTGAGATACGAAGCATTATATATTATATAGAGTAAGTACAAATCAAAAACTTTCTTACTAGTTTCACTTCTTATTCTTTCATTGTTATGTACACATGTAATTGCCAGGGAAAATCCTATAATTATTCTTCTGCAGTTTGAAAAAATCTTTCTGTTTTATTTTAAATTTAACTTACTTGAATTTCTTTTTTCGATTTCAAATTATATAGTACTAGCCTTATATTGCATTATAATAGTATTTTGCATATAAATTATAAATAGTATTGTAAATAAGAATACCTATATAAATGCGAAAAAATTAAAATAAAAAAAATAAACAAAATTAATTAAATTTGTGTATTCCAATAATCACAGTTGTTCTAAAAAACATGGAGTTGTCCATTTTCAAAAACAGTTAAGTTTATCTTTTTTATAAGGAAGACGAAAATTAGATAAAATACAATAGAAATTGATAATGTATATAAGTGTTAAAATTAAGAAACCGATAATATCAGTTAAGTAATAGATGATATTAACACTCTAACATTCTCATGTTGTATTATTTTCTAACTAATTTTTTGTTTTTCTTGCAAAATAGGTGAAATTAATTTAGCTGTTTTAGAAAATAAAAACTTATATGGTCATAAAATAGGGGTAAACAATACAGTTGTTGGCCACTCTACAATGATTGGCCATATCTTAAAAAATTAAAAATTATAAAGAAATACTATTAAAATATTTAAAAGTGTTTCTTTTAAAAGTGTATTAAATATTTTATATTTATAATAAAAAACATTTTAATAGTATTTCTTTTATAATCCTTAATTTTTTAAGATGTGGCCAATCATTGTAGAGTGGCCAACAACTGTACTGTTTACCCTTATTTATTTTATGTGCTATGTAAATATATAGAATGATCTATAAAACATTCTGTGAAATATCCTATGCACATTTATAAAACATTTTATTTAAATGCTTATAGAATATTCTACAAATATGCATTCAATATTGAATAGAATATTCGATAGATTATTCTACTTATATTAAAAAAACATTTGAAGTAGTGCCATTAGAATATATTATAAAGATACTGTAAATATATAAGATTGACTTACACAATATTCGAAATATTCTTGAAGATTTTTCATAGAACGTTCGTAGAAATGTTTAGTACTATCTGGTACGTTCTTTGTGTTTTATTTTTACTTCCCATTTACATTTTCACGATTACGAGTTCCCTCAGTTTCTTCATTTTTACAATTTTTCGATCTTCTCTTATATACAGGCCTCGGCAAAAAACTGTAATGTTACACAAACGCATTTTCGCCTGCACACACTTGTAGGGCGGCTTCGCGGCGGAAGGGTCCTTTCCGCAAGACGAACTGCTTCTCGTCTCGGCGAACAAGATTGCCAAGATCCGCGAAAAATCTGCAAGGGCCTGATTCGCTCTAAAGAGCGGAAGGACGAGGGTGCAGGCGTTTGGGTAATAAAATGTCGAAGGCGACAAAGGCGGCGAAAGGACGAAGAGCAAGGGCTGAGAAAGACGAGATGCCCGCAGTTCCGCGCGCGACGGTAGCTCAAAGGAAATCGAAATGCGCTCGCGCGTCATTTCGTTACCTCCGCTTTCTATTCCCTTCCTCCCACCTTCGCCCTCGCGCTTTTCCCCGGGAGCGCGATTTCCCTTCAACGTAATTTTCCGGACATTCGATCGACCGGATTTCGCTTTCGTTTCTTGTTTTGCGCTTCGTATAACCTCCGCGATTTCTCCAATTTGCTTGTCAAGTACCGAAACGTATGAGCGATGAGAAACAAGGACGAAGACAGAAGCAATTCTGCAGGGGAAAAAAAACTTTCGTTTCATCGTCCAATACATTTTTTAATTTAATTTAAACTCCAAACTTTAAAATTCTTTTCCTGAACATTTCTTAAAGCTTTGCATTAAAGCAAATGGAATCTTCGCGATCCATTTGCCGCATTACCCATCACTGTTTTCAATTAATTAACTATTTTTTCCACTGAATTCCACGAGATACGGGATCGCTGATGAAAAGCTGATGCGAGCGATAATGCATGTTGACGCATGGTTTATTACTGTTCATTTGATTTCATGCGGCGTTAATAACCGTGCCGCTTATAACATCATAATGTCATCACGTGATACAAAGTAATATGCGCGCAACCCGTGCCTAGTTACATTCTATAACGTTCAATCAACGGAATCCTACGTACTTATTAACGGCATTATCGCGGAATCGCACGTACCTATTAATTATATTACCGGAGCAAATAATCATCAATGTAATCGCCAAGCTTGCATCGCGTCGTAACACCCATAATGTTATGAACTTAACGCCACATTGCCAATCATTCCGCTTATCTATCTATTTACGTACGCAGTATTACTTTCGCGAAAACGTTTGCATGTGTTCCAAAAGCTGGGCAAGTTAAATAAAATTTGTACGATTCATTCTTAATAGTCATTATTAAATAAATCCAGATTAAAAGTTATATAATTTACGATTGAAATTAGAAAAATTTCCTTCGTTGGTCTTACTTTTATAATAATATTTTTTTTTTATTTTCCGTACATATACATCCGTCATCAAAAATTCACTCATCCGCGTCTACGGAGACACAACTCGTCGCTCGTTTCAACCAGAGCAGCCGGGAGCATCGATTCTTCTTAGAAAGAAGAGGATACCCATCGCTATAAAGTTTGATGGACCATCCGGCAGCAGGACGCCGACGTCGCTAACAACAACGACAAAGGTGGTACACTCCAGCGTGCTGTTCCGGGGTCTCTTTATGCGCGCTTAATGCATTTTTAAAGGTTGGAATATCATAAAGACGAACCTATAATAAACCTGTGCGACGGTGGCGCAAACTCACCACCGCCGATAACCACCCAGCCTCGTCCGCGGTGTCCCGCTTTCTCAGCGTCTCGCATCGCATGCTTCAATGTCTGCTTGCGGGGGAAGAGGAGGGGTTCCGAAGACAAGGGGGCTGTGGAGAGGGTGACTATGGAGGATGGAGCTGTGCTAGCTGCATTATAAAGGAAAGTACCCGGAAGGGGGTCTTCGAGAGGGTGAGCGAGATGTTAACAGCCAGACAGCATTGTCGTCAAACCACATCCGCGTTTTCTAATCAGAGGTACTCATTCCCCCATGAGAGTTCCCTTGTTGATCCCCCCACAAGGGAGATCGAGGAAAAGGCAATCAAAAATATTAAAACGTTCCATAGTGCCTGTTAGCCCTCCGAAAGGATTGACGAAAAATATTTTTTACTGGAATTAATTTAACACGAGACAACTAAAATCATATCAAACTATACTTATATACTGTCTACTAGTTTTTATATATTGATAAATAAATTGCTAAATTTGTGATTATTTAATTAAATTTGTATATACAATATATAAATAATTAATTGTTCATACAATAATAAAATGTTAACATTTCTGAAGATCGTTCGTTTTAAAGTGTAATTTACCTACCGTTTTCAACGCTCTCAAAATTTCACTGGAGCACTGTGTCTGTAGTGTAAACAGAATAGGTATCCTATAACGTGAATTAAGCCTAAGATCTTTACATCTTAACGCGCCCTCGCGTCGCGCAAACTATTTCCCCGGCGCGATTATTCATTAAGAGAGACAACGGCAACGTATTACACCGTCGTGTAATGCCGGGACGACACGACGAGAGCGAGTTACAGCGCGCGAATCCAGCCACGATGTCGGCACCGGCTGGCGTTTCCTTCCCTCACGGTTGAAGAGCCACGCTGATGCAATGGCGGCTTCTTCAGGGGGAAACTGTGCGTCAGACAAGCTACACACGATTCTTCATGCCGTTTGCATTTAGGACGACGCAAACGATCCTAAAACGACGACGAAGACGAAGACGAAGACGAAGACGAAGACGAAGACGACGACGACGACGACGATGATCCGCTTCCCGAAGTTCCTGCTGCGGGAACAATCGGCCTGAACGGCGGAACTTAGATTGCGAGAGTAAGCTGATGTTACGGAAATTGAACTCCTGAAGAAGGATGCGTATCTTGAGGAGACCGCGACCATGTAATCGGCGACGTCGCGCAAATTTTGCGTTAATTAGAAAGGAACTGATAATGTTTTACAACGAGCAGAGAATTAATTATAAAAGAGAGCTTGTCATGTACACCATATTCCTAAATTCAATTGACAAACTTCAATAAATCATGAAGGAATTTAGAATTATTAATGTATTTTACTTTAGAAACACATGTCCAGAGAATCATGTAACGTAAAAATATAATAATACAATTTTGTTCTCAGTGGTAACAAAATAATTAATAAACAGTCAATTAGAGTAGAGAAAAGACAATTTACAGTCCAGGCTAAACCTTTGTTAGCCCAATAATAATATTGTGTGAATTTTATATACTTTTTTTCCAAATAATTGATAACTTAATGTCTAGGAAATTTAAATTTTCAGAAAAAATTATTTCGGCGCAACCATTAATACTAAGATTATTCGGATTAGAGCTTTATTATGGCTTCAATGCTCTAATACAAATGATTAAGGTTCTTTGTTAAACTCATTTGTACTGAAACTTCAATGATACTATTGGATAGTTTCGAAAGGATTAAAACAGTCCTTTCCCAATAAACTAAAGCAAGATTTACTGAATCCTCAGGCAGCGGTCGTTTCTGGTAAATCTTCTCGCCTTCCCGGCAATGACGACGTCCTTTAATTAGAATAAAGGATAATTGTCTGGGATAATTAAAGGGATTACCAGCATCCGACAGAAAAGATTCGGGGTACGCCGCAAGAAGTAAATTCCTCACTTTTCGGTTTCGTATACGATTTTTTCCTCCAAAACATTTTAAAGCTTTCACACAAGCGTTTTAATTCTTCTATATACTCTCTCAAAAGATTTAAGAATCTATTTTAGCTTTCTACTTCAATTTATTGTCTGTCCAAAATAATCTTAAAAATAAAATATACACGGCCCCTGAAATAATTGTTATTTCCTTTCTAGAATATTTACAAAGTACACGGCATATAAAACTAACAAAAACCTGACAAAGCGTCTCGCATAATTTTTATAGAATTAAAAGGAAATTATTTATTTAACAAAATGCTACAAGTTAAAAAGTAAAAAAAAAGGGAATACAAGCATTACGCAAGTTATTTATATCAGTAAAAATATTTTAACTTAATTTTCCCCCGTCTCTGGCGTTATGCTTTCATCAAGAATAGACCAAAATGATACAGAACTCATTTTCCCGCGGTGGGTGCACAACTCCAAACTTACTAAAACTTGTCTTTTTCCGGTGGATTAATTTTAGGCAATGCTGGGGTATTCGTAACTCGCTAGACGAAAATGCGCATTAACATAACTCCGCGAATCTCGAGTTGCACTCTGTGAAGTGCAACTCGCAATCTAGTAAACCAAGTATGAGGATAGTATAGTCCGTCCTCTCCCTCCTTACTTATTTCGGCGAGCGATTAATTAGAAGTTTACTTCTATCGGGTAAACTTGTAATTAATTTTAGTTGATAAAATAATGGAGCTATATCGATGCGTGCTGATCGTCGGGAATACCTGTAGATACCTTTGACGATGAGGCGTATCACAAAATTAATTAATTTTACGCTGTTGAAGACGGCTGCTGACGAAGACCGCTTTTACGGATCGCAAGGATTAACCGCAAGATGCCCGAAGAGACAACGGCGATCACGGAAATGGAGATTAGATATCCCCGAATATTATTTTCTTCAACGACTGTGATAAGAAATATTGTAAAATTTATTATAGGAATATATTAATAGACGTATCTTACAAGAAAAATAATTTTTTATTTATATATTAGTACTCGAATATTTATGTAAATATACATATAATATAACCCAACATTTTTATTCAACCGAAATTGTATATCACGTTAATTATATTTTATACGTCGGGTACTATTACATTAATTAATTTACCTCTGTACCTCTAAATCCTTGCTTCGGTGATGTCACAAAGAACTGGACACGAAAACATTCTTGTACAACAACGCAAACACGCGAAATAAAATACGATGCGTTACGGGACGCGAAGAAGAGTAAGAACGAGCAACTGCGAGGGGACAAAACAAGAAAAGAAGGAAAGAGAATTGGGACGGGAGGAGAGTTGGCCGGCGCGACGGGAAACAGTAAAAATTTGCATCACAATCGTGGATAGAAATAATTACGCGAGAAGCGCGCGAGTGCAAATGGAAGGGGTGGCGCAGATGCGAATGCGGATGCAAGAAGGGGTTGGAAAGGCATGTGGGGAGGGAGGGGGAAGGGAGAGATAGAGAAACGACTAGCCGGAAACACGACTAGAAATTCAGATACGTACGAGGTACACACCGAGAAGGCAAAAAAAAAGGACAACGAATATTCAAAAGGGGGGAAGCCGAATCTCCCTGTTTATATAGAGTACGAGAAAAGAAATAAGAGAAAATGAGAGAAAGGAAAGTTTGGCACATCGCACATGGAAGGTAGACATTCCGACGCTGTAACAGTAATTCGAAGCGGATAGATCCAATAAAAGAATAAAAGCTCCTAAACCGATGTATAAAAGTTAAAATACAAGTTGGTTCAAGTTGCAGAAAGCTGTAATCTATTGGATGAATCCCTTGCTTTATCGATGCGTGTAATTTTTCTTAAAAAATAAAATATCCGATATCAAAATCGCGAATATTTGCGAACGGATGTTTACTCAATCGTTAGGAAGAGTGAAAAAATGTCTTTTGTAACTGCTTTGCCTGCGGGTCTTAGGGCGAGTTCCACGATTGAAAATGGTACCTAAATTCAAACCGGGAATGGTTTAGCATGGTTTAGCAGTATTGCTATTGATGCTCGTGTGCTTTTGAAAGAATCTTCAAACCCTAACATAATTTGCTTTTTAAATACAGACACCAGATGCTTTCCCGAGTATACATAGGAGTATTTTCGATTTATCGAAGTCTCGTGTTATATTAAATGATGATGAAAAATCGATATTAAACATATCATATTTAATATTTACATATTATACAGCTATAAAATGTTTTTATATATTATTATCCCCGAGATTTCCAGCGAGAATGTGCGGCGAGATAATGGTGACGGAATGGGACAATTTAAGCCAACCAAATTCATATTGCCGCAGAATTATGTCTAATATAATTATAGAACAATATAAAATTAAACCCGGATAAATTTTCTTTAAATAAATATAAATTGTAAGAAATTTTTGACATATATGTAACAAATACAACAAATATTTTTTTTTTATAATAACCACAAATAAAACTCGAAATGTCTTACTTATAATTGATGCTGTGTACATAAAATCCGGAGAAAATAAATACCCATTTTTTTGTCTTTGATCTTTAATCTCATTTAGATCTATCAATTCTTTTTACATACGACTTATAAAAGCCCTGATTTTTTTATTTAATATATTCACACTTTTACTCTTTTATAGATCGTTTTCTGATATAAGATATCCAATGCGGTGCTGAAGCTTTTGGTGAGCTTCTTCCGAGCAACATTCTACATGCTTATTCCAATATCCGGCCGTGCGAAAATTCAAACCACCCGCCAACAGTATGGCAGTGATAACGCGCGAAAGCCGATATCGCTCTGCGGCGAACCGTTCGCTCTGACCTGACCGATATTATCATCGCCGCATCGGTGGTGCACGTGAAGTTTGTTTGATTTGTTTCGCGTGGGTGAAATTATCGGAATGCATATGACTACGTATTGATGCGAGGCATGTCGATAAAGCAACATACGCCACATGATCAGTTCTGTTTCGCCATTGTAGAAATTTATTTAAAAAAATAAACTCCAAGCTAATATCATGCAACTTTAATAAATGTTAACAAACTTCAAAATTAATAATTCATAATAAACCAATAAATAAATTCTATCGAGTTCTTGATTTGAATATTAAAAAACGATAGAAAGGAATTAAATATTAAATCGAGAGAAATAAAATAAATGGAGTGACGAGTTTAGCAGAAACTCGATCACTGAATTATTTTTAACTTCTTCGGAGCAGTTTAATTTCAATAGCAGAGTTTAAGAATTTATAGATCTGAGAAATGAGTGTAGGATTTAAAATTAAAAGTTCCAAAAATTATATATCCCAAAATTTTACTTAGCAAACTGTACAGTCACTTTTAGTATTAAAACATCAATGTTTAAATTGCGAATAATTAAATTTCTGACTATTTAAATCTTAAAATACTTTATGTCCCAAAGAATTAAAAAATATATATATTTACAAATCATAAAAATTGCCTAATTCTTATAAATATTATACTCTTTTGCTTTCGTTGCCTCAATCAAGTTTGAAATTCAGATAACTGACAATAAGAAAGTTCTCGACAGAGACGTGCGCGAATAATACGGCAAAATATGCATCAAATGTGTATCAATATGCGTCAAATACGGCGGTCATGTCTGAGAAATTAATGCCTGGAGTAATTCACTTTTATTTGACATTGGGACAGTTTGAAACACTTTTTCCAATACTGTTTTTACGGAGATCCTCCGCGCAATCCAATTTGCCCGGTTGACAGAATAGCAATTTGGCGTGATATATCTATTTCATAATATTCACGACACGGTTTTTCCGCGGCCGCGATAATTTAGTTTTGCACCGTTGGACTACAAAAAAGCCATCTCCGGCCGGCAAATAAAGCGCACGAACGCGGAATACAACAATGGCTAGCGTCGCACAATGAAAACTGCCGTTGTTCCTCCCTTATTGCTTCCTCCCCAAAACGGTTCGACTTACAAGAACAACTCTGGACCGCAATTGCTTTCTATATATTTTAAAATCGTTGCATATACTCGCAGAAAATAAACGACGCCGGATAACAACGGATCCGAAGTGCGTTGCGTGGTGGTTCGAGGCATATTGCTTTTATCTAATTCTACCATCTTACGACATGTCGTAAATGTCGAAATAAATGCAAGACAAAAGACACGTTCTCTCTATACGTTCTAAACTAGCAGGTCACTTTTATAATCGTGATATAGGGTGCACTTTGCAGGCACTTATAGCGGGCGCTTTATTCGAGGACATCGCGTGGAATTAACGGCATGGAGAAATCTTATTAAAATCTATATAGGAAAGAGTGCGTAAACCCGCGCACACCGGACATCCCGGGCATCCCCCCCATCAGAAAATGGCGAGTGTGGATAACCACATAGGTGTTTTAATCGAATTACAGTAAGTGGAACGGTACAGCATTACGCAGTCATGTGCGACTCGTCGCGCTAATGGAGACCTCGAGCTTAGAGTGACCCTAGAGAATAATGATCGGGCAAGCGCTCTCTCGGTGATTATTGATAAGATACAAGCCATTTCCTCCAAAACCTCCGAAACAAGCGGACAAATATAGCCGAAGGCTATAGAGTGCTACATTCGTCAAACGTTAAAAATAATCGTAAAATAGAAAAAATTATACTTTAACTTTTAGGGCTAAAATATTTATCATTAATCATATCCAATAAGAAATTATAACAAAAACTCAAATTTATAATCAATTCAAATCAATTTAATTTCAAGATTGCCTCTTCAAGAATATTTCAAGAAATTGTCTCAAAGTTTTAAAATCACATGAATTTAAAACTAAAAAAAACATATGGATCTAAATCACTTGAACCTAACTTCACCCCCGAAAAAAATAGATACGCATTCATTATTTAAATAGGCTTCTTCAATATGTTCTAATTTCGTGAACATTAAGAAAGAAATAATTTTGTATTTCTTTTCCACAGTTCGGTAAATTAATTTGTGAATATTTTCATTTACGGCATTAAAAGCACTCTCTTTAGATCACAAGTAAGTTGTCAAAGAGGACAGCGAAAACCTTTGAACTTCTCTCTCTCTCTCTCTCTCTCTCTCTCTCTCTCTCTCTCTCTCTCT